>NW_015387767.1:7219-42577 GCF_001527695.2 Protobothrops mucrosquamatus | reverse complement strand
GAAACTCTAAAATTTTAAATTGGGTATAATTTTATATTATTATAGTGGGTTTTAGGACAGGACAAATAATTTAATTAGTTTTGAATATTTTTAAATATTATGGTATTGCTGTTTTATTAATGTGCCTGTTCACCGCCCTGAGTCCCGCAAGGGAGAAGGGCGGTATATAAATCAAATAAATTTGAATTTGAATTTGAATCAAGGATTGGATCGAGTGTTTGCTTCTGCCAGTAGCAGCACCCTCTACACACAGTTCCATTTCAAAGGCTTCTCTAGTGAAAAAGGTAAAGCAATCTTCCCAGATTGTCTTCTTCTTCATAATTTCCAATCCCACCAGCCATATTGCTCTGGAGAGTTCCAGATCAGCATGAGCTCAAGAGAAATGATGTTACCTATAAAGATAAGATTTCACCCTTTAGTTGTGTCCAACTCTAGGAGGCAATGTTCATTTCCGTTTCCTAGCCGAGGGGGCCAGCACTGTCCAAAGACCCTTCCGTGGCCATGTGGCCTGTATGAATATGCCGAAGTGCATGGAACGCTGTTACCTTCCCACCAAAATGGCACCTACTTATGTACTTGCTTTTGCATGCTTTTGAAGTGCTAGATTGGCAGGAGCTGGGGGGCAAATGATGGGAGCTCAGTCCTCTATATACAGTACTTGGGTCACATACTGCAAGAGAAATTCATCTACTAGATCAGAGGGCTATTGTAGCTTCTGCCCATTGTGGATGAAGTCAGTTTCAACCTGGGCTGTTTGATTGTGTCTGCTTAGGACAGAAAACGAACTACGTACATTGTAATCAATCTGTGCAAGAGTGTCCATGTGTAAAAAAAAAAAAAAAAAGGGTGAGGCTTTGATTACATGATTGTGGCTATGGAGACTTATGAATCTGTGTGTTTATGCACATCGTTGCTGTCACCACAGAGAAAGCAAGTGTCTGATTTTAAAAAAGAAAAGTATAAAATAAGGAACACATAATACAGTAAAAGCTAATTTTTCCCAACTCCCTCACCTGACTTTGTGGCTTAATCCCCACAAATATACCTCTATCCCTTTTCCCTTCCCCTTCCGGGTCATCTTTCCTGTAAAATAAAGACCACACAATATGTCTATCTTGCATTATTATTAGTTTTAATGGAACATAATTCTGGGAATCCCAGGGACGCGATTGCGTTTGAGACCCAGGGGAGCATTTTATGAAAATGAGTCTTGATGGGCCCACTAGATCAAAGTTGATGAAAACATTCTTCCTTCTGCATTGCCTGCCAGCTCTTTGGAGGCCCAAAAACATTAAGGTAATATTCTAAAAATCCTACCAGTTAGTATTCTGCTAAGCCCCAGTTTTGTAAGAGAGTCCCAGCATCCCATAAAAAGCAATAAAAATGCCTTTTATTTATTATCAGCCTTTATATCTTTCACATTTATTTTTAAAGCTTTTTCCTCCCCTTTCCCCACGACAGTTTTCTAATGTTTTTTTTTTATGAAAAGGGGGATGAGATTGTCTTTTAAAATTATTTCCTCCGTTTCTGAATTTGAAAGATGAATTTATAATACCCTTCTGGTTGGGGCAGAAGCAGACATGGGGATTCATCGGCCTAATTATCATGGACATGAACACATTGCATTCTCATTGCACATTTGTAACGGTACTCCCTGAATATAAAAGAAAGAAAAGGGAGCATCTTGGGCTATAAATGAAGTGGAAAACGAGAGCACCGTCTCTTTAGTAATCAAAGTCTGAATCCATTGGTCACGCAAGCATACGGCAAAGTGGCAACACAGAGCTGTGTTCTTGGTCATAGCATACTAATACCAGATGAGAGAATTATAGCCCAGCATGGTCAAGGAGCACTAGATTGACAGACTACAATCCCTAGGCTAGAGAAAAAAAAGATCCAAGACTGGCAGAATTTTGCTTGATGACACACACACACACACCCCATTGCAGTTGTGTTTTTCTTCCTCCACTTCACTGGACTGACCATCTCCTGACTAAACTAAAAATTCCAAACATGCTGGAGAATGAAACTATGTCTCAACTCACACCTGGAGATTCCTGCCCCCCCCCTCTTTTTTCCTACTATAGTTACATTATTTTATGTTCTGAAGCATACAAACATCCCAGCTACTATGGGGATTTCATTCTCACCACTAATAGCTACAAATGCACTAGTGCCATTGAGTGATTTATTTCTTTATCAAACAGAAGAATGGTCATCCCAGATCAAGTCCCAGATTAAAGTTCCATTAAAGTTTCCCATGTTGAAGTTGAAGTCCACATATCTTAAAGTTGGCACGGTTGAGAAACACTGATTTAGAGGCTTCCTCCCTCTGGGCTTGGAGATTCTAGTATGATTGCAATGGTTTTTATTAAGAGTAGTTAATTATAATAGTTATGGTCTGTCACATAGCCAGCCAAATGTTCAGACTAGATTTGGCATTTCCCCCCCTATTGAGTCCTTCCTAAAATAAGCAGATGTGGATGTTTGATGGTGTTAGAAATTTCGTCACAGGATGTAAGCTGTTCTGAATAAAGCTGCCTTTTTGCAGTTGACTGATGGTGAATTTGTCAATGCTACTCTCCATGGCCCAGATTAGGAAATGTGGCATGACTTTAATTTAAACCATACTGGCATTATGCATAACTGTGTAACTGTTGATCTGTTACGATTCAAGACATGGATGCAAAAGCCAAAGAAATTGCCACACCAGTAATAAATGCATGGAAAAAGCCCTGAATGAAAAGAAGACCAAGGGTTGCCAGCTTAAACAAAGAACTAGCAGAAGAGAGACTGCTTGATCTGGCTTTGTAATGAAAGCCACCAAAGGTGTCAGTCTATGTAGGCGAGCCTTAAGCTGAACACATCGATTATATTTTTAATCTATCAAATAGCTGGAGTTTTCCGGGCAAATTGCCAAGGTATAGCATGTATAATGATAAAAAAAAAGACAATTCAGATTTTTCAAGAAATGGCACAAAAATATAAACACATTTTAAAGCCACCATTCCGATCTAATGCAAGCACTTTACTTTCCAGAACTGAACTGTTAAATCAAAACCACTTGGGGAAAAAAAACCGTTTTAGTTAGATGGTAAGAAATAGAATGGAAAGCAAAATATCTGGAGTGCCAATGGAAATGTTTTCTTGTATAAAAACTCAGTGCAGTTGAGATTAAAAAAAGACTTTTATCAAGGACACAATGAAATGAAAACATGTATGCAGAACATGTTTTATATAAACATTGCATAAATTTTTTACCTAAAGCTGTTCAAATGGAAGATGACTGAACCATTGTAACACCGATTATACAACAAAGTAGTAATAAATGTGGGGTTTTTTTTAAAAAAAATGTTTACATTGCTTATTGAGGGCCTTTTCGATAATACTAAAACAAAGGCTAATGATCTGGAACTAATACAAAAACCATTTTGCACTAATGAGAAATAGCCACATAAGATAAAAAAAAAGAGTTGATAACAAAACCATTGTTTAAAAAAAAACAATCAGCTCTTCCTAGGTATTTTTTGTTTGTTTGTTTGTTTGTTTAGGATCTCAAGATTTTCACAATTTACCTAATTCCTCATCCACACATAAACATTTTTACCTAATGAGTGGAAATGAAAAGATATATTTGGAAAACACAGTGTTTTCCTGTGTTAGGTTGGTGTTGCTAACAAATGTACTAAAAAGTAGCAGCTGTTTTCAACTGGAAGGAGAGGGAGGGTGTTCTGTGAAAAAATGTTGTTCTATCCTTAATGGGAACATAATTTACTATAGCTGCTGAACAGCTAAAAGCATCAGTTGAAAGTAATGTCTTTTACAGAATATTCCCAATCCCTTCCTATTGGAAATATAGATAAATTACAGTTAATATACCATCTCATTAGACTAGCAGAGTGCAGGATAAAGCTTGGGACTGGTCATTCATATCTTGAGAATAAAAACCTTCCTACAGGTTTTTGTGATGCTTATTTCAAGATCCTTCTCTTTAAGTCGTTAGGCTTCGCTCTTGGATTTCTGAGGAGAAATTCTTTGTTGGGAAGTCATTCCTTAATTGCGAGTGGGATTCAGACATCACCTATGCCCTAAACATCCTCCCACCCTACAGTTGCATGAGGACTAGAAGCATGCCCTGAAGCATATAACTCAAGCTTCTCCTTTCTTTAACAGAAGACTGGGAGAAAAGGAGAAAAAAGTTGTGTTCTCAGGTTGGGAAGAGTAGAGGGATCTCTTCAACCTTTGATAAGGAAAGAAAATATCTCCAAGAAGTTGTGAAAAACTCTATGAAAGCAAGCAAGAGCCCAATAGCTTTGATTATCAGACTGCCCTATGGGGCAGGTAAAACTAGAATTTAACGAGAAATGTTGGGTAAGATTTACTATTTTATTTTAATGGTGGGTGTTATTTAAAGGTAATGAATTGTTTCTGACCATTGTCTCTCTATAAGATCAGTTATTGGGTGCTATTTATTTAACATGGCTGCTCATCTTACACAAGGTAACACTGGGTAGCTAACAACAATCAAACTCATTATAATATACTCAAAATCTCATTCCCTCAAAGTTAAAAAAAAACCCCAACCCATCACACTCAAATCAGATTCCACAACTACCTCCTTCCCTCCATATTGTGAGATATAACATAATAAGCTGTAACTTTCTATAATTAGACTAGCATATAGTTTATGAATGACATATTATCCAATTTATATAAGGTTTATTTTTTTTTTATTCAAACTACCTAGGGTCAGTATTTAAAGAATAGCCACTTTGTTATATATCCAAAGCACAGCCATGTTTAACTGAAGCGTGAATTCTGCTAAGCAATGACATACATAGCTTCTAGCTGGAGGTATGTACCAGTTACTGTATTGTACAGATAAACAAGGGAACTGATAAGGAAATACCAGAGAGGTGAGCAGTGAAGGGATTAGGGTTTAGCAAGTTTGGGTGATGACAAGGGCTTAACTAATTTTAAACATATAAGTGTGATGGCACCTTACAGACGGACTGTTAGCATGTGACTGAACCGGGCCTATCAACTGAATGGACCAGCAGCCGAGGATAGAACTGTCTTTAAGCTGCTGAAATCAGTAAGAAGTGTGGCCTCTTGCTTGCAGCTTTGAGGTTCACCAGCCTTTGCAAATGCTTTGTTAATAAAATACTTTGCTATTTCCAACAATTTAGCGTGGGCTTTGTTCTCACAATATGGGCTGGGATAGCCTCACATCCTGACCTAGTGCCTGGGGGAGGGGTCAGTTCCTCGTGGCCTTCTGGAAGGCCCTCTAGATTTCAGAACGGAGGCTGTGGCATAGGACATGTGCTGCTGCAGAGAAGGCCCCTTCTTTTTCGTACTCCTTTCCAACAGAATTGCCTTTCAGTTAGGAACTGACCGCCATCAATTTATCGCTGTGTGTTAGTACTAGAAAACAAACATTGCTTCTTGTTTTCATTGTGTGATGGATAACACAACGCGTCTTTCCATTTTTATTTGACGTTTATGTTCAGACTTTTGATCCGTGTTTGTATGTGTTTTGTTTCGCAGTGCCCTTATCTTTTAATACAATAAAAGCATTTTCACTGATATCTTGCTTTGTTTCTGTTGATTTTTAGTACCTGCCCCTCCCTGTTTTTCTGATTGCTCTGGAGAGCAAAACAATTCTAGCTCAGTTGTTTTTGAGAATGGTATTTCACAGGTGGGGCCTCATAACCATGAAAGCCAGTGGTGGGATTCAGCTGGTTCTCACCACTTCGGCAGAACCGGTAGCTAATTTTTTGTTGCCCAGAATGGACTTCCGGAAGCAGCATCCACACAGAGAATCGGTTGTTCACATATTTGAATCCCACCACCGATGAAAGCCCTTTCCCTTCTAGTCACCCATTTAACCATTGGTAGGGGCAGCTGGAGAAGAACCTCAAGATATGACTGAACTGTCTGGATTGAGGGATGTGGGAGTTTCTATGAAGGTTTCAGAGAAAAACTCTGGTGCCAGCATGAAAAAATAACAGGTTTCTCCTTCTCAGCAGCCTTTCCCCAAGATAATTTGTGGAGGAAGGACAGAGTGGGTCACCCCTTTGCCAATTTCCATGCTGTCTGAGGAAAAAACACTATGTCTTTCTCTGTGACCAGCATGAATGGAACCAAGTCCACAGTTAGAAAGGGCATGGAGTAAGCAGCTGCTGGGCTGCATGCAACCTTTGGCCACCCATAGCAACCAGGTGAGTTCTTACATTTATTTATTTGTTTGTTTGTTTACTTATTATTTATTTATTTTGTGTCAATAAATGGTTTTTGACTCCTAGCAACCACCTGGATAAATCCTTGTAGTTTTCTATCTCTATATTTCAGAAGTGGCACTTGCCATTGCTTCTTTCCAAAGGCCAAGAGAGTATGACTGGCCCAATGTCACCCAGCAGGCTTTGCGTCTAAGGTGGGACCATGATGCACTCTCTCCTAGTGTTGCTTTTAAAACTCAGGCATCCAAGCTGGCATGGAGCTGAAAACAATCTAATCCAGGGGTATCAAATTCGCAATGTCATGTGACATGTCGTGACGTGTCGCAATTTTTTTGCCATTGCCGGCAATGAGGTGGGCGCAGTTTCACTATGATGCATCCGGCCTGCGGGCCGGCAGTTTGACACCCCTGACCTAGTCCCTGAAATTTTGGAATGAGATACTAACTTTCCAAAGTGGGGTGGTTTTTTTTACGCACACATGCCCCACAACAGTACAAACAAGGACTTCAGGCAAAGCAAAAAGCATTTATTAAGGGCAGGGCAAGTTTTTGTATAGGGTACAGAAATAAGTGTTACATATGTTTGGTATATGTGATGTGTTAGAAAGCAACATCAAAAGACATTGATTAGACATGAGAAAAGTCAGACACCCTTAAAATATATTGCATCGTCTCCTTCTGGACTTCTTTCTTTAATACTTGCAACATTCAAGGATTCCAGAATACAGCCCTATTATTTAACTTCTGAATAATCTAGTTTTTGCACATAATTAAGAAAAGAAATGACTTTGGCTAAAAGGAAAACATGGTTTCCTAAACTAAAGGAGGCATGGATGCTATGCTAAAATCACGTTTATTAAAAAGTTCATAATGAAGCCTAAAATTCCACTGTCTTCTTTTCTGTTGCCTTATCACAAAACCAAACTGATGTATTAATAACTAATGACAACAAGTATTACACCCAGTTTTAGAACTGACTATAAAGATATTAAAGTGCTGGATAGCTTCTACATTTTAGGATCATACATCAGCATAAAAGGAAGAAGCATGCAAAATATACACCATAGATTAGCTCTTGGAAGAACAGCAATGAAGGTCTTGGAAAAGATATTAAGATGCTGTGATATGTTTATACTTGCAAAGATCAGAATTTTGCAGAGAATATGGAAGTGAAAGTTGGACTTCAAAGAAGCAGGATCGAAATAGTATTGATGTTTTTGAACTTCGGTGTTGGAGACGTTTCCTGGAAATACTAAAGATAGCTAAGAAATTCACCCAATATTCTGACTCAAAGCACAAATAAATAGACTCAAATTATCAGACTTTGAACACATTATGCAAAGGCATAACTCTATGGATGAGTAAATAATTCTGGGAAAGGCAGCAGAAGCATTAAGAGGATGACCAGCAACAAGATCTGGAATGGTATAGGTCAGGGGTCTTCAAACTGGCTGAGGAATTCTGGGAGTTGAAGTCCACAAGTCATAAAAGGGCCAAGTTTGAAGACCCCTGGTAGAGGGTCTCCTGCTTGAGCAGGGGATTGGACTAGAAGACCTCCAAGATCCCTTCCAACTCTGTTATTCTGTTATATAAGGTTAATAGATTTACTATAAGGCATCTTAAATATAGAGCTAACATAAAACCTTTCCTTTGGTCCTTCCCCATTTCCTATCCTGCCTGCTTTCTGACTGATGAAAAGGAATTGTGAGAAAGTTTCCTCCTTCTTACCTGAAAAAGTTAAGATGCTCAAGCTGCTTCACTGAGGATGGCTGAGAAATGCTCTCGCTTGTCACCATTCTTTTAGGCTTCCACTCAGGTTAATTGGCATGCATGATGGCTTGTAAAGGTGGCCTGGCACGCTTTGATGGGTAAAACAGAAATATATCATCAGCACTTGATGACATTAATCAATACTCCAAAAGTACTTAGATATGAAATTGCGGAGTTAGGATGCAATCATGCACCCTTCTAACCAACATGAGTGTTCAACTGATCTAGATAAAGAGATGGGTTGTTCGTATAGTAGTCTTTCTCCGTAGCCTATTTCTATGCAAATATAGCTTAACTGTTTAAAACTGTTTAAAACATGCTAAGAACCAATAGGTAAAATGCAAATGAAGAACCTATTTTAAGGAAAAGTCAACACAGCCTGCTATTAAGAAAATTACTTACTAGCAAATTATTACTTACTAGCAAATTATTATCCATATCTAACAAAGACTGGCTTTAAAAGCACCATTGGCAGGTATTTGCGTCATGGCTAATCCTGTCTATCCTATGCTATCCTATTTAGCAGCATCTCACCCATGGTAATTAAGGGATGCTGTGACCTCCCTCTTGCAGTGCCTGGAGGATGTTAGGGGCTGGATGGGGAGCAACAGGTTGAAATTGAACCCTGGCAAGACCGAGTGGCTCTGGGTTTGGGGTTCTTTGGCCCATGGAGAATTGCCACCTTTGGTCTTGGATGGGGTGGCAGTGGCGCTGCCCCAAACAGACCCAGTGCGCAATCTGGGGATTCTCCTGGACTCATGACTCCTGCTTGAAGAGCAGGTGGCAGTCATGGCCAGGAGAGCCTTTGTGCAACTGTGGTTTGTGTACCAGTTACACCCTTTCCTGGACCAACAATATCTACTCATGGTCCCTCATGCCCTAGTCATCTCCCATCTTGACTATTGCAATGTCCTCTACATGGGGCTGCTCTTGAAAAGCATCCGGAAGCTCCAGTTAGTTCAAAATGCAGTGGCCCGCATGGTTTTGCACAGACCTCAGTGTGCACATGTGTTTTCTTTCCTGCGGGAGCTGCATTGGTTGCCAATTTGCTTCTGGGTGCAATTCAAGGTGCTGGTTATACCACCTCTAAAGACCTTCATGACTTGGGACCAGGTTATCTGAGGGGCCATCTCTTGCCGGTCACATCCTCCCAACACACTAGAACAGGGAGGCAAGGAATGTTGGGGGTCCCGATCCTTTAGGAAGTACATCTAGTGGAACCCAGAAGAAGGGCCTTCTCCATGGTGGCTCTCTCTCTCTCTCTCTCTCTCTCTGGAACATCACCCCTGCAGAAATTAGACTAGCCCCTACTCTGACACTCTTTTGGAAAGCCCTGAATGTCAGAAATTCTTACCACACCCCTGGCTCCAAGAGGACACGAGTCAATGAGTTCACAGGTGGCTGGATTTAATCAAGGAACTTCTGGCATGTGTTTAGTTACATAAATAACAAACAAAGTCAGTGCTGGGAGCAATCGCCTCCCAGCGCCTTACATATACATTCCCCAGCCGGGTCCCATCCCCCACCCACCTAACCAGCATCTGATATGCGAGGTGATAAGAACAGCTAGGCAGGATGCGCTGCAGTCTCCCAGCTCCATGAACATCCCTGCATTGAACAGCTGCTCATCAGGCCGCGCCACAGGCTTCTGGTGTCCACGGAGCTGGTCAGCTGTTTGGCAGGATGACCGCAGAGCCGATGACCATGCTGCCACCCTCTGCCCATCAACAGGCCAGGTACAAGGAGAGGGAAAGTCTGTTGCGCAGGTCGCTGGTCTCCTCCTCCTCCTGCTTTCCACACCCAGGAGGCCTCTGTCATAGGGTACCTCTTCTATCGTACCAAGTACTGCAGACGACCCTGTTGGGTACGGGAGTTTAGCACCTCCTGGATCTCGTAGTAGTCCCCTAGGACAGGACCTGGTAGCTGTTTTATGGACCTAAAGGAGGACCCTTCCACCGGTTTCAATAGGCTGCTATGGAAGACCGGGTGCAACTTCCCTAGGAGACGGGGTAGGTGCAGCCATACTGCAACTGGGTTAATGACATGCGTAACCAGGAATGGGCCTAGTGGGATGTAGAGCTTGTCTCCAGCGCCTTACATATACATTCCCCAGCCAGGTCCCACCCACCCCCCACCTAACTAGCATCCGGTATGTGAGGTGATAAGAACAGCTAGGCAGGATGCGCTGCAGTCTCCCAGCTCTGTGAATGTCCATGCATCGAACAGCTGCTCATCGGGCCACGCCACAGGCTTCTGGTGTCCTGCTGCTTCCCTGCGCCGAACAGCTGTTCGGCGACCTGGCCACAGAGCCGGTCAGCTGTTTGGCAGGATGACCACAGAGCCGACGACCATGCTGCCATGCTCCGCCGCCTCAGACACTGTTCTCGCCCCTTCCCCCTGCCCGTTAGTGTCGAGCCCACAGAGCCTTGACACTGAAGACATGGTTTTGCCAGTGGGTCTGGGGAACCCAGAGTGGGATGGTGCCCATTAAATGGCTAATATGAGTGGGCATTGTCACCAGGGTTTGTGTGTGTGGGGGGTATTATTTTATCATTTTTAAATTATTTTTATTTCTTTTACATTGTGTTTTTATTTTCTGTAAGCCACCTAAAGTCGCTGTGAGTGAGTAGACAGCTATATAAATTTTCCAAATAAATAAAATCTACAGCAAACCACAATAATGTTAAAGTGGTAAATGCATGAGTGATTCACTTAACAACTATTGCAAAAAAAGTTTGTAAAATCAGGTGCAGTCACATGTTGATCTGCTGAACAACCAGCAAGACATATGATTATGGTCGTAAGTCAAGAACTATCTGTATTAGTGCCTATGGTATGGTATTAGTTTCTAGTCTGGACCACCTCAAAGGACTGACACCATCTAAGCCAGAGGTCCCCAACCTTTGGGCACCAGGGACCAGTTCCGTGGAGAGAGGTTTTTCCACGGATCGGAGATTGCGTGGTTTTGTGTGCTGCCTGCATCTCGCGGATGGGGCTTTCCTTGTTTGTGTGGCCTGGTTTCCTGGCGTGCCACGGCCTGATACCGGTCCACAGATCAGGGGTTGGGGACCCCTGATCTAAGCAATGATCAGGTTGCGTAGAGTGCAGATGGAATGGCTTTGAGGATAGGAAAAAGAGCCACTACCAGAAAGGAGGTCAGAAAAGAAGGGGCTGAGCCCAAGCCAAGAAATTAGTCTGAGTAAACACCTGAACAGGCCTCTTTCTAGTTCACATGAAGATAAAAGGGAGGAGAGAGAAGCACATTCAAACCTGAAACATCCTTTACTACAGTTGTTACAAGAATAGTAGTCCTGAGCCATAAGGCATAGGCTTCTTAGTCTGGCCTCTCTTGTTGGACTGATGTGACTGATCATTGCCAGGGTTTCCTAGTCTAGGCAATGCTACAACTGGTGCCCCAGCTGAAAAGGAAGAAAACCTGCCTGGATACATCTTCCATTTGCTGGTTGAGTCCAGCAAAAGTCCAGAAGGGCCAGCCTCATGGACTCCTTTTTTTCAGAGGAGCTCAACCCCATCCAGAGTAGCTACCAAGAACAATGTTCTGGGATAGGATATTTACAGATAAGTAGCAATTTCATTCCAGATTTGCCTGAACTCGTTTCTCCCTGTACTTCAATCCCTGGTCTTCTAGGGTGCCAACTCATCTTCCCTCCAAATGGGCAGAAAACAGAAAAGTCCCTACACCAGTGATGGTGAACCTTTTAGAGACCGAGTGCCCAAAAACTGGCCCTGCCCCTGCTCCACCCTGGCCCCGCCCCCGGTCTACCCCCCGTGCCGCCTGCCCGCAGGGCCACTCAACGCCTCCAGGGCCCACCACAGATTGCCCAGGCAGCCCAGCAGTGCTATGGCAGTCACGCCCTCTGCCCGCACCCTGCAGCATCAACTGTGGGTGTGAGGGCAGAGTCTTGTCTATGCTGCCTGGCTCCCATGTCCTTGGCTGCGCTGCTCCGCTTGGGCCATGCTCAGGGGCGACTCTCTTTCAGGGGGGCTGCTGGAGAGGAGGGGGTTGCGGGGGAGGCAAGGCTGGGGCAACGGCACATGTGCCCACAGAGAGGGCTCCGAGTGCCGCCTCTGGCACCCGTGCCATAGGTTCGCCACCACTGCCCTACACAGATACACTTACGGTACTTGAATGTCCATGTGAGTTACTGTATTTGGGGGAAAGAGTCACTTGACAGATTGCTCATTTGGAACAGAAGTCAGATCTAAAGTGTATTTCTTATGGATTCTTCTCACCTCCCACCCCAAATCATGCATGCAGATTAGTATGCAAATTAGCTCCCTCTAATACTGATTCACACTTTTGAAAGGGAGCCAAGAATTCAATTTGCTCTTCAGCATTTTTTTTTAAACACTTTTACAGAAATTCTAGGCATAGTTAGGAATAACATCGACGTGAATGAGTACAAGCCCTGACAGATCATTAGTTACGTTAAGCCATAATGTTAAGTCATTATGCAAGTTGTTGGTTGGCCTAGAGTGACGTGAGAACACATCCATCATAGTTTAGCTTCCTATGCATGGCAGAGCACTGTGGCATGACTGGAAAAAAACAACCCCAAACCCCGGATTAGAGTTAAGCGTGAATGTGACCTTGTGGTCTAGTAGGGCAAGACACAGAGTCTCTAATGTTCAGATCTCCCTCTTATAATTGTTTAACATTTGTAAGCAAGGATAGCTTTCCTATAGTCTATTCCATTGTTTGCCAATCTGAAGTCTCCAGATACTTTGGAAAAACAATTGTAGGATTCCCTGGAAGGACACCCAGCTTGGAATAGACTAACCTGGCCTCTTTCCAGGGAATCCTAATCTGTTTTTTTAACACATCTGGAAAATGCATAACCTGAGAATCTAGAGTTGCAGGTAGCCCTCGGTGCATTGGGTGGTCCCCACAAATCTCCATATACTACAATTGTTATTTTAAATGTAACAAAAAGAAGAAATGAATGAATACATTTTATTTTACCTTCATTACTTTATAAGAAACTTAAAGCGGTGAACATTCTAATACTCCTTCCTCCTCCTATTTTCCCCACAACAACAACCTTGTGAGGTGAGTTGGGCTGAGAGAGAGAGAGATCGATCCTAAGTCATCCAGCTAGCTTTCATGCCTAAAGTGGGTCTAGAATCCACTGTCTCTTGGTTTCTAGTCTGGTGCCCTAAGCAATAGACCAAACTGACTCGTACATGATTGAAGAGTTAACATATTGTGTTGATTCTACTTAATTTAAATTCCACTAAAGCTACGTTAAATGCAATCTTTTTTTTTCTTGGTCAGGTGTGGCCTGCGTGCCAGAAAAAGCTGTGCCACTCCTCAGTGGATTCCTTCTTGGTTTGGGAACATTCGTGTCATCTTCCAGGATCCAAACCATTGACCATTTGAATCAGTTGAGATCTTATTCCATTTTATAGGAGGAAGTGGGCAGCTGGAACGGTGACCTAGAATCAGTCAAAAACCATCAGTGCTAATGTTGCTCCACGGGTTCATCCGGTCTCTAATTGTTCAGGTTATTCAGCCCACCTCTAATTCTATCCTGAAGTTACTATAAATGATGCTCTGGAAATGTCAGCTCTCTGTGCTGCTGCAGCTACCCAAACAGCAAACAAATTGAGAGTTTTCCCCCCACGAGGAGAAAAAGCAAAATGTCTCTGAGTTGCGGGCACTTTACTGAGGAAAGTAATTGGAGGAAAGCTTCTCTCAGAAGGAATGCAATCAAATTTGAACACCACCACCACCACCATGCCGCTAGCAGCAAAATAATTCCAATAAAAGTAAAAAAAAACCAACAACTAATAATTATTATTATAAATCATTTTCTTCCCACACATAAAAATGGAGGATGGGGCCTGCTTTCAGGAAGTGAGAAAAGGTTATAGACATTTGGATTGCCCTATTTTTCTTTAGACAAAATGTGTTTCTTATTGGTGTTATTTTCGGAAAGCTTCTTTATTGCTGCTCGTTGCCACAGCTCTCTGCGGCTGGTGCCCCCTGGACAGGCGTTGGTGGGAATGAGACTATGGAGGCTCACTCCACTGGTGATTGTGGAATGCTTTGCCAGGCATAAAGAGGCTCGAAAGAAATAAGAAAACTGGAAAAATACCTTCCTGGACATCTTATCTAAAGCAACAGTTACCCTCAGGGTCAAATTTCTCTCTACCTCACCTTCCAAACATTTTTCATTCCATTCCACATGAAATGCCAGAGCATTTGGGGACAGTTTCTATTTACTAATTGTTTCTAATCTTCACTCCGCTACTGAAATAACCCGTACTCAAGGCAGCTTACAAAACAGGGGACTAACAGGATTGTAATTCATGAGGGATGATTTAAATGTGTAATTTAACTAATAACATTGGACAAAGAAACTCTAGATTCAAATCCAAATACAGATATTTGGGGGGGGGGAATCCAGTATCCCTAGCCCAAAAATAACTTGTTTACTGGCAAACCCAGTGCTTTTTTTGTAAAAAAAAAAAAAAAAAAAGTGCAGGAACTCACACACATCATACAACCCGCCTTGCCTACCCTACAAGGTTCCATCCAAAAAAGGTGCCGGAACTCCGTTCTGGGCGTTCTATGACAAAAAAAAGCCCTGGGCAAACCTGACACAAAATGCTGGTCACCTTGGGTCACTGCCAGGCCCTGACTGTCCCAGCAACTGCCCACCCACATTAATCTTGACCTTAGGCTCTCCGCAGGGGCTTACTGGATCTGCACGTTTCCATATTAATTTCCAAATGGAGCTCACAGTGACATACATCAAACGTTTACAAATTCATGTGGCTGCTCCTGTTTCTGTTCAAATGCAGTGGCCATTGCTAGAGAATGCTGAAAGCTCTTCCATACATCTAAGTTGAAATGCTATCCATCAATCCTTGACCGAAGATTACAACAGCAAAAAAAAAAAGCCACCCCATATAATTGCTACCCCTGCCACTGGCATGGTGCCATTGTTGTTTGCAACAAAGAACAGGGATTCCCCAAGGTTTTCCCCTCCCTTCCTAAAATTAGGCTTTGCCATGTCAAAATTCATGTCTGTTTTGCATGTTTTGTGTGGGTGTCTTCAACGGGAGCCCAACTCTAAGCTGATATAAACTAAGAGTCAAGCATTTTTGGGATTCAGATTTCATGCACAGTGACCATACATCCTTTGTTATAAAGGATAGCCCTTATTTCAGAAAACTGTGCTTTATTTATTTTCCATAAACTCATTTTTGTCCTTTATTGTGGTCCTTTATTTTTTTTATCATACAAATCGTGCCACTTATTGCATAGTCTTTCACGTTCATGTGAAAAAATATGGAAATTGAATTGTCTTTTAAAAATAAATTTACATATTTCTTTATTAAATTTATTCACTGCCCATCTCGCTGTCATGAGATTCCAATATGATAAGACTATAGTAAAAGATTAAAACAGTAAAGCAATAAATACATTTAAATTAACAAGAAACAGCTAAAATTGCAGAGGGTATTCAAAATAAAGTGGAAGTGAGATCTTCTAGTTTATCCAGTAACCACCTCTAGGTTACATACTTTGTTTTATTTTAGATATTTTTTTATTAGAATATGCATTTTGTACAGTTTTTCTTGGTTTGGCTCTGAATTTTCCTTTGTAAAGCAAATTAATAAACCTAATCAATTACTGTAAGATAGCAATAACAATAGTACTTAGACTTATATACTGCTTCACAGTGCTTTACAGCCCTCTCTAAGTGGCTTACAGAGTCAGCATGTTGCCCCCAACAATCTGGGTCCTCGTTTTACCGACCCCGGAAGGATGGAAGGCTGAATCAACCTTAAGCCCGTCAGGATCAAACTCCTGGCAGTCAGCAGAGATAGCCTGCAATTATTCTAACCACTGCACCACCATGGCTTTTTATGAGATGTTTTTCCAAGAAAATATGGTCATTGTAATTTAGTGTCATTTCAAAAGAGCCCTAAATCCATGTTCTGAAGTAGCTAAATCCATGCTTTAGCTCTGTTCCAGAAGACCACTTAAATTATATTTAAATTATAACCAACATATGGAGTGTTAGACCTCCCTCTCTCTCTCTCTCTCTCTCTCTCTCTCTCTCTCTCTCTCTCTCTCTCTCTCTCTCCCTCTCCCTCTCCCTCTCCCTCTCCCTCCCTCCCTCCCTCCCCCCCCTCTCTCTCTCTCTCCCTCCTCTCTCTCTCAGAGTGAAGGCTGACTAAAGGCTTCTCTGATGTGGCCAGGGGCCAAAGAAAGACCACATGATGGAGATGCTAAACAATAAAAAGAGGGTTTGGGGATCTCTTTGCTGTGATTAGATGCAGGTGAGGAAAGAGACTGAGAGAATCCTTTTCATATGAAAAATATGGATATAACAGCAGAACTCTGCCTAAGTGTCCATATTAGGGTAGGAGAAAGCAACCTTTTTCAGCACTGTACAAATTGTATCATTTAAAAAGTACATCTTCTCAGGGTGAGTATAATAGTTTTGTTGTCTTCTTATGTCCACTTTGAAGAAGATACAAAACCTGACCCCATTTGTATTGCCTTCATTAGCTGCAAGGGCTAATGGTTTTTCAGAGCAAAGGACATTTGAATTCCTGTAGACTTTTGGTGGTTCCCTGAATTGGAGATTCACACAAACAGCATATTGAAAAAATAGCTGGATTTCAGCACATCTTCCCTTCTATTGCCATACTTTCCGGATTATACAACCTGTCAATATGGATTAGTATTCTTATTCTTTGTCAAATCATGGAAGCCCATATAGGAATCACAGATTTAGTCTTATCCTAGGCTATTTTTATTCACTTTTGTATAGAAGCTGTCTGTCTGAGATCCGATATCGTGAGAGAGTTACAATCCTTAGAGTCGCCAGTATTTTTTGCTTACGGTATTTCCTCCAGAAGCTTAAAGCAGCATGCATAGAATTTCCTTACTTAATTTCATCCCCAGATAGGTCTGTGAAAGGGTAGCCCAAAACCACCTATGAGCTTTTGTGGCTGAGGATGGATCTGAACCTGTGTCTTGCCATTCCTTAGCCATTGCACCATTATGTTGCATTTCAGCCACCATAACACATAGCATTAACCATTAGGCCACAACCACTGCACCATTTTTTTTCCTGAGACCTCTCTGACAAGGCTGTGAAGTGGTTTGGGATCAAAGACAAAATGTTATTTTGGAGTTCTTGAAAGCATAAACATAGCACATTCTTGCAAATGGAAACTAATCAAGGAGAGAAGCAACCTAAAACTAAGGAGACATTTCTGGAGAGTGAGAACAATTAACCAGTGGAACAGCTTGCCTTCAGAAGTTGTGGGTGCTCCATCACCGGAGGCTTTCAAGAAGAGCCCAGACCAGTGGTGGTGAACCTATAGCACGAGTGCCAGAGGTGGCACTTGGAGCCCTATCTGTGGGCATGCAAGCCATCGCCGCAGCCCCACCTCCCCCCGCAGCCCCTTCCTCACCAGCAGCCACCCCGGAGGAGAGTCACCCCCGGGTGCAGCCTGCACAGAGCAGCACAGCCAA
This sequence comes from Protobothrops mucrosquamatus, assembly GCF_001527695.2. Classification (NCBI taxonomy): domain Eukaryota; kingdom Metazoa; phylum Chordata; class Lepidosauria; order Squamata; family Viperidae; genus Protobothrops; species Protobothrops mucrosquamatus. The sequence continues at coordinate 25,046 of NW_015387767.1, read as the reverse complement.
GCACATGGCAGCTGGGCAGCAGATGATGCTGCGGGGCACAGGCAGAGGGCATGGCCACCATGGCGCTACAGGGCCGCCTGGGTGATCTGCAGAGGGCCGTGGATGGCCCTGAGAATGGGCGGGGAGAGGGCGGAGCAGGGTGGGTGAGCGGAGGCGGGCTGGGGGTGGGCCGGGTTTTGGGCACTCAGTCTCTAAAAGGTTCGCCATCACTGGCCTAGACAGCCATTTGTCTGAAATGGTAGAAGGTGTCCTGCTTGAGCAGGGGGCTGAATTAGATGGCCTCCAAGGTCCCTCCCCGGTTATTCCTTAAACCAGGAAACACTAGGGCTGCTTTCCAGCTTGCACATTCCTCCCACACTCTTCAAAATACTTCTGGGCCTTCAAGTGCTACATGGCTTATTCTCTACCTCCATCAAATGAGCAACAATTCAAGAAAATCCCTGGATGTTTTCCTGTTTTTTTGATGGGAAGAAAATTGCAAGGAAAGGAAAGACTCCTCTATATCAAGGCTTTTCAACCTTTTCACCCATTGTACCACTTTTAGGATATGGCAATATCCGAGTACCACCAGTCGCCTAGCAAGGTATCAAAAACTTGATGACCCAAAAAAAAAAAAAGGAAAAAAGTGATAAAGTACAGGTAGTCCTTGACTTACAACAGTTCGCTTAGTGACTTCAAAGTTACAATGGCACTGAAAAAGTGCCCCCCAAGCCACAGCCGAGCAAGATACCTGCCTGCCCGCCCGCCCAGCGGCGCTCTTCCTCCTGTCCGAGGTTTTCCTTGTTGTGAGCATTTCTGTTGAGGATTGGCAGTGGGGGTGGGGTGGGAGGTGTTTGGTTTTTATTCCCCCCATCTGCTGGGTGGTTGCAGCAGGTTTTGGTCACTTCACATGACCCTGGGACACTGTGACCGTCATAAATATGAATCAGTTGCCAAGCATCTGAATGTAAATCACAAGACCCTGGAGATGCTGCAACATTCCAGCTGATCGGCTCTTCTTCTGGGCTCAGCAGAAGCGCCAGGATCAGCGCAGAGCTCCAGTTGGAGCCTGGTGCTGATCCTGGCACTTCCACTGAGCCCTGACAGCCCTGAAGAGGTGCCGATCAGCTGGAAAGTGGCACTGATCCTGGTGCTTCCGCTGAGCCCTGACAGCCCTGCAGCTCCAGCCGTCTCTCGCTCAGGCTACCACCGGTTCAGCTCATTCCCCTCCCCCGCTACCACTTTTCTAGGATGGTCGCGTACCACCTGCCAGGTGCCAATGTACCACAGGTGGTACCCGTACCACTGGTTGAAAAGCCCTGCTCTATAGGGTATTAATATGTCACCAGAATTTTCCCCACAAAACTTCCTTGCAGGGTGTTAGAAAGGAGCTGAGAACAGCAATAGCTGCACTGCCTAAGTACTTCTTTGTATTGCAGACCAGTTATGCTCTCTGCTTGTTCTTATAATGAAACTCACTAATTTGAGTTACGGTGAAAAGAAGTATGAAGCTGCACAGTCAAGGCCCAGGTAGGTCTTTTTTGGAGTGCCAAATTACTGGTGTTGCACTAAAGGTTGATGTCTGTAATGAGATCATTGCTATTGTGCCATCTGGAATACAGATGGCTGATATTTGTTGTGAATGTGTGCAAGGAATGATAAAGCAGCTGCAAACCATAGAGAAAATGATGTCCTTTCCAGCCAAGATTATTTAGCACTCCCTTGGCATGTCTCTGCCAATCCCCAATGCAAATTGCCATGAGGTACTTTCAGAAAACTATTGCAGGAGAACAATTTATGAGGTAATGAATAAGTGTGTCCCTTTTTGTTGGCACCGTCTTTTCAATTTTGCATTTTAGAAAGGTCTTCTGTAATGTATTCCATCAAGAGGCAGCATTGAGCTACTCTAAACTGATACTCCAAAAGCTAAACAGGATCAGACCTGATCGAGAATCTCGGGGCTGTAGGTGACATAGGGAAGGCAAAGCAACATCCCAGAAGAAGACTTTCCTTAATTCTGCTAAACCAGCCACATGGATCATGCCAATGAAGTCACCAGGAAGTCAGGTTGGAGTCTTTACCTCTATTTTATTTCCTTCCTGCAGCTTCACTGCAATATGGAGTCATTTCTGTGAAAGCAGAAATAACGGCTGTACCTCTACTATGTTGCGTTACAATAACAATAAAAAATAACAGAGTTGGAAGGGACCTTTGAGGTCTTCTAGTCCAACCCCCTGCTCAGGCAGGAAACCTTGGTTGGTTCAGCATACCCATGATCTACTCTTGCAATTTGGTTACTTTGGACAGCCGTTGCATGTTGTAATTCTTGCACGGAAGCTACTTCTAGATCAGTGGTTCTCAACCTTTTTAATGCCGCGACCCCCAACCGGTCGTAAGTCGAGGACTAAACCGGTTATAAGTCGAGGACTAAACCAGTTGTAAGTTGAGGACTACCCAACCGGTCATAAGTCGAGGACTTTCCCTGCCCGGGAGCGCCGCGCATACATGGTTCCGCCCCCTGCGCCGGCCGAGGCGTAGCTGGCAAGCGGCAGAGACAGAGCAGGCCGACCACCAGCTGGCCCAGCTCAAGGGAGGTAAGGCACCCATCGGAAAAGGGGGAAAAAATGGCGGACAGCCTTGTTTGGCGACCCCCGTGAAATGGTCGATCGACCCCAAATGGGGTCGCGACCCATAGGTTGAGAACCGCTGTTCTAGATGTTTCTGTAAAATTCAGAAAGCCTACTTTTGACTCAAGTGTCTTTTGTTTGGAAAGACACAACCACCTCTTTTTGCAAATGAGGGAAGGCAACTAGCAGACCATCCTGGAGACCATTTCCAAGACCTAAAGTGAATATTGTTACCGAGCACCTCTATCTTGATGATATAGTACTGTATATCAAGGGTCCTCAACCCCCGGTCCATGGACCGGTACCGGGTTGCGGCATGCCAGCAACCAGTCCGTACAAACAAGGAAAGCCCCATCCGCAGGATGCAGGCAACACACGAAGCCACGCCCCCTCTGGTCTGCGGAAAAACCTCTCTCCACCTAACCAGTCCCTGGTGTCCAAAAGGTTGGGGACCTCTGCTGTATGTGAAAAACACATTCATTAATGAACCACATGTGATTGCATCCATTTTTGTAAAAAAAAAAAAGTTTTGCAATGCACAAATATCAACCGTTCTCCCTCTCCAATAATCCCATTTCGGTATGGAACGTTATGGTATGCAAAGTACACATAGTCCTCAACTTACAGACCTTTGCTTAGCAACTTGTTCAAAGTTACAGCAGCACTGAAGAAAAGTGACTTATGACTGTCACTTGTTAAGCTTGCCAATGATCTTGTTAGTTAAAGGTAATGGTGAGAGTTTAGAGCAAGAGCTTTATATAGTATATAGTTGCAATCCTGTACGCAATAATTCAAAAGTTAACCTTACCGAATTTGAAAAGATTTGCATCAATGTACATCAAATGGTAACCAAAGTAGTAAACGCTCAAAAAGAACAAAGCTGGCTGGGGGTGACGTTGGGCCAGTCACTCTCTCTCATCCCAACTCACCCCACAGGGTTGTTGTTATAGGGCAGTGGTTCTCAACCTGTGGGTCGGGACCCCATTTGGGGTCGATCGACCATTTCATGGGGGTCGCCAAGCAAGGCTGTCCGCCATTTTTTTTGTCCTTTTTTTTGTCCGCCATTTTTTTCCCCTTTTCCGGCGGGTGCCTTACCTCCCTTGGGCTGGGCCAGCTGGTGGTCGGCCTGCTCCGTCTCTGCCGCTTGCCAGCTACGCCTCGGCCGGCGCAGGGGGCAGAACCACGCATGCGCGACGCTCCCGGGCAGAGAAAGTCCTCGACTTACGACCGGTTGGGTAGTCCTCGACTTACAACCGGTTTAGTCCTCGACTTACAACCGGTTTAGTCCTCGACTTACGACCGGTTGGGGTCACGGCATTAAAAAGGTTGAGAACCACTGTTATAGGAGAAACAGGAGGAGGAGGAGGAGGATGTGTTGGGTACGTTCGCCACCTTGAGTTGCAGTATTTGTAAAAATAATAAAGACAGGATGGGGAAAAAAATAAAAAATAAAAAATCGAATGGGATCACTCACTCCAAATTCGGAAGACTTCCAGTCCTCTTCCCTGTGAAGAGGACTCTCTTTATCTCCCTTAGTCTCAAGCTTGCCTTTGCAATTTTTCTTTCTTTGCATTACTTCTGGGCCTGAAGTTCACTATGTTCCTTTGAGGGGGTAAAAGTAAGGTGACCAACTTTTTTACAATGAGAAGGAGGACACAAATAAATTGAAGAAAATAATATCGTAAATAAAACATTTTAATTCATTGCAACAGTATAGAATACACTATAACAGTGATGGCAAACCTTTTAGAGGCCGAGTGCCCAAACTGCAACGCAAAACCCACTTAATATCTTCAGGTGCCGGGTGGACGTGGCCCATTGGGTGGTTGTGGCCCATTGGGTGGGCATGGCTGCGCTGGTAATGGCAGACTGGGTGGGACTAAAAAGTTCAATCAATCAATTCCAACTTTGTGAGATCTTTTTTTTCCTGCGAGAAGTTGAAATTGATTGATTGAACCCTTTTTGGGGCACATGGCGGTGGAGGCCTAAAGCAGAAAGGTTTTATAAAACCCAGCTGAAGGCCTAGGACTGGGGCAATGGCACGTGTGCCCACAGAGAGGGCTCTACGTGCCACTTGTGGCACGCGTGCCATAGGTTCGCCCCCACGGCACTATAATATGATAAATGCATAATTAAAAACATTTGTAACAATAACATTTTATATTGTAATTATGCTTACATGCCTATTAATTGTTATTTAAATGAGTACAAAAGAAGGACTGTCCTCCCTAAAGGAGGACGATTGGTCACCTTAGTTTTCAAAAGGCACAGCTAAGTTTTTCCCTTACGTTCTTTTGCTGATACAAATCTCTCTCTTGCTGGGCTTCCTTGCATTCTGATTTAGACACAGTCCTAAGAGAAGCTTGGGTGGGTGCACAGACACAAAGATCTTCTAACACAGAGCTTTAACAAACTCTTGTCTGAAAACAATGCAAAGGGACTTCCCTCTTCCATTCAACTGAATGTGAAAAGAGAAAGGGAGGAGGGGAAGGAGACAACATTCAGCAAACACTTCAAAATCCTGTCCCGCGTGGCCTCTTTAATAAATGCAACTTTTTTTATATATAGGATCAGTAATTGTCAAACTTTATTTTTGAAACCATGCTTTCCAAATGTCAATTGCCCTTCAAAACAAGATTTCCCATAAAGTTCTTGCGATGTTTTTAACCAAATAAGTCCTACAAAACACGGCTTAGCAGTTGCCTCTGACATTTTCCAGAGGAAAAGGCCAAGAGAAATTCTGTCTATGACTGGGCACTTAATGTGTGTGTGTGTGTGTGTGTGTGTAGTGGCATTGGTGCAGATTGCAAGCTATTGGGGGGGGGCTGCAATCAGAGAATGCTAGCCCTAGCTTTCTTCCCCCAATATCCCAGCCAGCTGAGAGGTTCATGTCAAAAAGGCAGTGTAGCATGATAGATCAAAGTGCCTGTGCATCAGCTTGACACACACAGGCTTTTTGTAAAAATTAAGCTGCATTGCAACACTGCGCCCTGCGTGTGGGTTTGAAGTTATGCGGTTGTTTTGATTCCATCTAATATTGGGGGGGGGGAGAGGAGCCAATCTGTTTTCTCCATAGCCATGAATAAGTTCCTCGTTAACCTTTATAGCCATCTGGAGGGAGAATCATTTGTCTTACAACAGCGGAGCCCAGCAATCGTAAGGGCATTATTGCCAGTGAGATGCAGCGAAAGCACACTCAGGGAGTGAAAAGCTCAAGGTTTCTGACTTTCAGGGATCCGTTTTGGTTGGTCTGCAAGTTCATGGGCTTGCTTGACTACTTAATGAACGACAAAGGGGCAATCTTTATCCCAGGATATTTCTCTTTGGGTATCCTTCCAGGTTACTCTGCCTTAGGTGGAAATTCCGAAGCCACTGAAAAAGATGCATAAGGATCTCTGCACTGAAAAAGAGGTTTCTCCTTATTTATTTATTAGGTTTTTATCCCAATTTTAGTATTTTACATAATACTTCTTTCTCCTCCTATTTTACCCACACCAACAACAACAACTGTGAGGGACTGAGAGAGTGTAACTAGTTTAAAGCTCAACCAACTGGCTTTCATGCTTAAGGTGGGACTATAACCCACAGTTTCCCATCTTCCAGCCTGGTGCTTTAATCACTGCATCAAATTCACTCTCCTTTGAAACTTCATAAAGTCAAGAATTCAGTTTCTTGGTGAATACTGGAAACTTGGCTTTGAATGTGTAGGGAGAATCCCCACCCCCTACCCTCTCTTAATATAAGAAAGCCCCCATGTTAGCAAAGTAATGTCCCACCCCTGGAAGAGAAAAGGCTTCCCTAAAGTAAAACCATTCAAGGGGCCGGCCCCTGTGAATGGATATTTAGTTTCACAAATTCTTCCATTCATAAACAATATGCCTTCAGCTACAGCCTTCACAGAAGGCTGGAATTGATCAGATTAAAAAGCAGAGAGACAAAAGACACCTAAAATCTGCATTTCCCCCACCGGGACCTTAAGGACAAGGCATGACCTCCCAGCCACAATAGAAACCAAGCCACCACAATTAGAATAACCAAAGACACACACTTGAAACTATTGCCCCCAAAGCCTAGAAATCTCAATCACACGGCCCCAAAATAATATAGAAGCCCGTCCACCCTCACCAGACCAGGTTGCCAGCTGACCCAGAACCCAACGCTGTTGTCACTGCACTTTTTTTGGGCTTCCAAGATAAAGAAACCTTCTTTCTAAGCAGCTCACTTTCCCGTCTTCTCATTTCGTCCATCATGCCCACTTCATCTTTCCGGTTGGAGAGAGCGAACCGGACCTTTTCCTTCCAACAAATGTGTACCTGTCTGGCACAATTAACATATTGTGTATGTATTACTGTAAACCTCTCCTTGTCTACCTTCCCTCCTACTGTACCCCATTTGTCCAATCAATTCAGAAAGACCCAATAAACCAGTATTTCTGTCCTCCCCTTTCCCTCATGCTTTTTACCAACTCCCATCTCTTTTTGCTGGTAAATGGTTTTCCCTTTCTATTTTTCAAGACATTTCCACAAAACATTTCAGGGAAAGTCAAACCTGCATGGGTTTGATTTCATCTTACATTTCTCCTGCTCTCTCCTTTCCAGTTAGCTGTAGGCCCTTCCAACTAGCTGAATTAAGCATAAAGAATAAATCATATCAATCAGAATTATTGGTCTGAATCACAAATGAATGAATGAATGAATAAATGAATGAATGAATCCATCAGTCCTTGATCTGCCAGAAAAGTATGCTGATATAACCAATGCTGCTCTCATTGATATATATTTGCAAGATTTTAATTACACTAATATAAAACTAATACAAACTAAACTCAGAGAGAGAAAGGATACTTAAAAGGGAAAGGAAAAAGTGCAAAGAAAGAAAAGAAAAAGGAAAGCATGAACAGTTAGACAGATAGAACAATTAACCAGTGGAACAACCTGCCTTCAGAAGCGGTGAATGCTCCAACACTGGAAGTTTTTAAGAAGAGACTGGACAGCCATTTGTCTGAAATGGTATAGGATTTCTTGCCTGAGCAGGGGGTTGGACTAGATGACCTCCAAGGTCCCTTCCAACTTTATTATTATTGTTGTTGTTGTTGTTGAAAAAAAGAAATCAAATCTCCAATCTTCATCACAACAGCATAAACGTTGCCTGAATACTGACAGGAACCGCAGCTGTGTGATTCTGACCCTGAACAGGAGCAGGTGCTCTTGTATTGCAGCCAGGCCATTCCTCCAAGGCAGGATGTTGCCCTTGTTCCCACCAGCTCTCATCCATTTGTTCTTCTCCCCAAATACAGAAATCAATTCTACAACTGGTTCCCTAGGAATAACTCTGCATTGTATGTGGAACTGCTTGTCATATGTAGAAGACAGAAGAGTTCTGATGCTACTCCCAGGAACAATTCAGAATTGGGGTTACCAGTTCTGAGCTGCAAAAAAATGAATGCCATCTCTTGATCGTTGAGATTATGCAGCCCTGATTTGGTAGATGGCAGATTTACTTTATCTGCTTTCCTTATCAGGCTAATGACTGCAAGTGATGGATCTCATTCATTGATGGCAGAAGGCTGGGGACAAATCTGTGCCTCTAGCATACATTTCCAACATGGGTTAATTTTCTTGATGGCTGCTGGAATTTCCTATCCTGGTGGTTTGAGAAGAGTGAGAATTCAGCCTGTGGGATACAGAATTCAGCAAAAGTTTGTAAACAGTGGCATTAATGACAACTCCCTCATATACTAAGAAATAGGAATACAAGCTAATTTGAGGGCTAATCCACATGGAGCTCCGTTTCCATCTGTCCTGTTTGCCATCGTTCGCTCCCTAGAGACTAAAATGGACGATCTGAAACTTGAGCTGGCCACGAACAAGGAGTGTATATCAGTGGTGGTGACCCTTTGAGAGCTGTATGCAACGAAATTTCATTTTGATGTATGCCAATTGGTGTACATTCAAAGTGACAATAAAATTATTATTATTATTATTATTAGTAGTAGTAGTAGTAGTAGTAGTAGTAGTAGTAGTAGTAGAAATGGCAGACAAAAACAATACAACTTTATTTTTTGCCTTTTTCTGTACCATCTCCTTACTTTATAAATATTTTGAAATCTACCCAGAAAATAGAAAAGGAAATGGGTAGACATGCTCTGCTAATTCAAGCTTGCCCTACTCAGTTTCTGAATAAAGAAGGAAATCAAATAATTTCAGCATTAATAAACAATAATCCTGGAGCTGATTAGAGCGGAGAGAAAAGGAGAAATATAGAAATATACTATTTTAAACAAATTAGGTTTAATCACATTGCTTCTGGTAGCCAGCCATGCTGTGAACTGTCAAAAAGCCTTAATTATAAGCGGCTCAGGAAAATCCAAAAAGAAGACAAATTTACAGTACAAAGGGAACAAATTTTATCTTGGATTCCATATACAAGTATTTAATCACCGGGTTCAGATAAAGAAGAATGTGTGATGTCATCTGCTGATTACAAAGCCACAATTGTGCTAATTTTTTTCCCATTTAAACTGCCTGTCCAAATACTTGGTAGGATTTGAGGCTCTAGTTAAGAATGAAGCAATAAATGAGAAATTGGTGACTATATCATAAGGGAAACAGATCCTGAGAAGCCACAAGACCTTAGTGCAAGCCGTCTCCATGGAGACAAAGACTGGATAATGGCATTAACAAGCTTTTTGTATGTCCCAGTTCCAAAAGGGAATTGTTTTAGATACCATTATCCTCTTTCAACAGCATAGCATAATGTGGATGAGATCTCATCTGAAGATTGTTTGGGACTCTCAAAATCTGACTAGCACAGCGAAGAAGCCTTAAGACCGTACTATTGCTTCATAGGTATTTCTCTTAGTCCCTTAACAACCCCAAGCTGCACTTTAATCTTCCTATCAATCCAAAGTTGTCTTTCCGTTAAACAGAATTATTTTACTCAGGTTCACTGTCAAAATCATTGCAAATGCATAACAATATTGACAATCTTTCAGTCTGATAAAATTATAAGTTTTAGATGTTGATAATATATCCGGATCAAACTGTGAACTCAGAAGATGCTTTAACAAAATAACAGAATAACAGAGTTGAAAGGGACCTTGGAGGTCTTCTAGCCCAACCCCATTTGAGGCAGGAAACCCTATACCATTTCAGATAAATGTTTGTCCAATCTCTTCTTAAAAACATCCAGTGTTAGAGCATTCACAGCTTCTGGAGGCAAGTTGTTCCACTAATTAATTGTTCTAACTCTCAGGAAATTTCTCTTTAGTTCTAGGTTCTCCTTGATTAGTCAGTTTGATTAGCTTTAATTGAATTACTATAAATTTTGCAGTTGGGCCAACCTAAATTTCTCATGCTAGTACTTTCTTCTGTCAACGCTGTGACAATGGATGTCGACACTCTGACAACTGAGAAACAGCAGCCATTTTACTTTTGCTTTTAACGTGCCTTTTCTATTCTTTCAGAGTTCAGATGTAGAAGGGGGGATGGGGTAAATGCTTGAGGGTTTACCTAACCATAACAATGTAGAAGTGTGGGAACTCAAAGACATTGTCTGATAAGGTTTTGGCGGGCTGAGGAGCCGGAGAGAAAAGCCTGCGTTTTGTGCTAATTGGAGTGGGAATTGCAACTTGTTACTTTGTATCTGGGGGGAGGGAATCTCAGTCTTGGGTTCAACTATGTAAGTGCCGATACTTTGTTTCCAAATAAAATGTTCTTTAAGGAAGAATTCTTGCCTTGAAGTTCTTTTACCGGTTTCATCTATCGGAACCATGACATCTTGCTTTAGACCAGTGTTTCTCAACCTCGAGAACTTTAAGATGGATGGACTTCAGCTCCCAGAATTCCTCTAGCCAGCATGAGGCCAGAAACGGCAAAGTTTCTGTATTCAATGGAGTCTGCAAGCGGAGCTAAGAATCTGCAAGGTGGTAAGATTGGTGCTATGATCCAAACCTCACCCTTTTGTATATTGATCACCTATAAAAGGAGCAGGGCTTGGACTGTTCAGCATCACTCCTACCCCAGTGTTTTTTAATCCTCCCCACCTCCCATAGACACCATTGCCTACTTGCCCACAACATACAAATAAAAAATTTACTTACAATCTTCAGACTGGGATTATTCTAGTGGATAAATTTACCATATGAGAAGAGTCAGATCGACTCCTTCATCCCAATGCCTTCCAAATATGCCTTGCAGCATTTCATGTTGGGAATACAATATATTTGTGGCTAAAAAATAAAACCAAGTCCCTGACAGGATATCACACCAGCACATGCTAGATTTAAATTTTTCCCAGAATGTCTTTTGTTTTCAACTTGGTCTCTCGGGTTCCATGAAAAAATTAAATTCACAGAATATGCTCATTGATTAAGCTGAAAAATCAGAAAAATCAACAGGCACATCATCACAATTTAGACGAAGAAAATTTGCCAACCTGTTATCCCAAATAAGTAATTGCACATTTGAGTTTTGAAACTCATACCTTTAGCCCCAATGAGTTATTAATTTATAACTGTTAATATAGCTCTACAACTTTTTTTTGAAAGGAATAGCTCTTATTGATATCCTGAGATATGCCCTCCCATCCCTAGATGCAATGTTTCAACTGTTAGCACCTTTCTAATCCTTCTGCAGCAATAGAAATATACTGTTTAACAGCCCTGCAATCTCTCTGGCCTCTTTCAGCTAAATTTTAATGATCATTCCTTGTCTTCTATCAACCTATCTCTTTGCACTTCAACTTCTGGAATATTTGAAGAAATGACTGTTGGTTGTTTAAAAATGTACTTCCCAGATTAATTTTCTCTTGCCTTAGCAATTCTTCCTTGTTCTCCCATAGACGTTTTTGAATGCTTTCACTCTTCCCATTTCTCCCAAGGCTTTTACTACTAAGAGCAAAGGGTTAGTTCAGATGTTGATCCACATCTCTCAGCCATGACTGATGGTTAGGGATGCATGAAGTTGAAGCTGCAAGGGACATAGGCTACCCACCTCAATTTATATGAAATCTTTCATGTTTTTTGTGGCTTCCTTCATACTTCTGTTTATCGCAATCTGTATCATCTGTACTTCTTTGCACTTTAATTTGTGATATGAATTTCTTGTTCTTGGAACTATCTCCTGGTGGTTTTAAATTAGCTTTTGGAAGGGATTTGACCCTTCTGATCCTCCACTTTAAGCTCTTTTTAACTAGTCATCTTATAGCTGAGAAATTTGGTCTTTCAGAATTAAACAAAACCCTTTGAGTTTTGTCCAAAGCAATTTTTTTCCTACTGAAATGTAGTACTGGAATCTATAATTTTCCCTATTCCCAAATAGTTTGATTTATTAAATGGTTATTCTGCATTTGTAATTAATTCTCTCTCTACTGCATCTCCAGGCCTATTTGGCAGCTGATTTTATTACTTATTTGCATCCCATATTTATTATTTTTACAAATAATTCAAGATGGCGAACGTACCTAATACTTCTTCCTTCTCTTATTTTTCCCACAACAACAACCCTGTGAGGTGGGTTGGACTAAAGAAAGTGACTGGCCCAAAGACACTCAGCTGACTTTCATGGTTAAGGCAGGACTAGAACTCGTACCATCATATGGTTTCCTTGATTTCAGCCTGAAATGCATTCACCAATGGTTCTAAAACATGGCTTATGGCTTGTGTATTGCATGAATTCATCCAGTTAGGGCTTTGCCAAGAGATTGTGGTTAAATATGGCTTAATGCAATACTTGACCCTGCCTAAATCAAAGCTTTCTTTAGCTCCACAACTCCTCTCAAAGAGAAACTTTGTTCCTTTGCCCTCATTTTAGATTTGCCCAATCTGTGAGAGAGTAATTGAAATCACCAATCAAGTAATCTTTTTTTTAACTGCCTGATAGGTTTTTTCCCCCTTATCTATCCAAATCACTAGTACTTTGGTTGTGAGGGGCCAATAATATAGTGAATTAGTTTTCCTGGCCTGATATTGATTCAGTGTCTGAAGTTATTTCTTGCTAGGTTTCTAATTTACTGCATTCCGAGTGCTCTTTGACATATATACCTAGTCAACATCAGTGCCAGCTCTGCTCTGTCCTTTCTGCAGATTTATTCCACAGTTCTACATCTGCTAAACTCAAAGTCCAATTTAATGCGGTGAGACTGACTTCTGAGTTGTTGTTGATAGGATTACTCTGGCTGGATTCCTACCTTGCGTTAAGTCAGCTTTCTTATTTAAAACAACAACAACAACAACAACAACATCTATAATTATTTGAATATGCCAGTAGCTGATTGCGGCTACATTTATCCTGTGCCATGGTTTACAGATACAATGGTTAGGTTCACACAAAATTAAGCCAATCCTGTTTAATGTGATAAATCAACCTAGTCATGGAGCATTGGCTTTAATTTGGGTTTGGGTTTGTTTCCATTTGGCCACGTTTTGAATTACTGTAACTTTATTGATATCTATTGTCACTCCAACTCATTTTATGTCTGTATTAATCAATTGCCACTGGTGACAGATGCTGGGAAGCAGCAGGAAAACTTATACTTTCTGAGGTTGTTGTTTTCCTTTATGTGTAGCAAAGAAGACAATCCTGTAATGTTCCCACCAATAATGTATTGCTGACATGGATGGGTCTTCTAGACATGCAAATGGCCTCTAAATTGATGTTTGCAAGCACTAACCCTCAGCACACAATGTGTGTGTGTGTGTGTGTGTGTGTGTGTGTGTGTGTGTGTGTGTGTTGGGTGGAACACTTGGTCTACCAAATATAAAGCAATCTGTTCTGCGTTTCACTCCAGTCTAGGAGCATTTTTTGCAGGCAGACGTCACTACTGTGAACACTGTGAATTCAACATTTTGTGGCTGACAAAGAGTTAAAGGGAGACTAGTACAGCTATTTCAAGCTCTTTAGCTCTCAACAGCTAGTCTTACCCTTCTGAAGGTGCCCAGGTTCGAATCCCAGACTAGCTGTTGAGAGCTAAAGAGCTTGAAATAGCTATACTAGTCTCCATTTAACACTTTGTCAGCCACAAAATTGTGTGTGTGTGTATATAAAAGTTCAAATTTATTGTTTTTAAATAAATAAATAAAATTTAAATTTTTATCATTCACATTTTATTCTGTCCTTTTTTTGGTATCCTTTCTTTAATGATTCTATTCCACCATTTCTTTGATATTAGTGTGACTCCTGTCCTGCAGCAATTTGTTCCACTGCGAGTTGTTCCACAGCGAGTTGGCCGCAGTGAGCTGGCTGTGGTGAGTTGGCCATAGATGCCTGGAGACAAAGTAGTGCTCAACATACAACTACCGGTACAACCGAGCCCAACATTTCCATTGATAAACAAGACAGCTGTCATATCTTACCACATTTCATGACCTTTTTTGCAATGGTTGTTAAGCGAATCACTGAAGTTAAGTAAATCAATCAACTTCTAGAATAGAATAAAGCTGGAAGGGACCATGGAGGTCTTCTAGTCCAGCCCCCTGCTCAAGCAGGAGGACCTATACCATCTCAAACAAGTGATTGTCTAGCCTCTTCTTAAAAACCTCCAGTGATGGAGCGCCCACGATTTCTGGAGGCAAGCTGTTCCACTGGTTGATTGTCCTCGCTGTCAGGAAGTTTCTCCTTTATTCCAGGTTGCTTCTCTCTTTGATCAGTTTCCAACCATTGTTTCTCGTCCTGCCCTCTGGTGCTTTGGTGAACAACCTGGCCCCTTCTATCTTGTGGCAGCCCCTCAAATACTGGAATACTGCTATCATGTCTCCCCTATTTCTTCTTTTCTTTAGACTAGACAAACCCATGTCCTGCAGCCCTTTTTCGTATGTTTTAGTCTCCAGGCCTTTGATCATGAAGTTGTTAAGCAAATCTGGCTTCCCCCATTGACTTTGCTTGTCAGAAGCTGCCTAAGAAGTTTGCAAATGACAATCCCAGGACCCCGGGACACTGCAACCATCCTAAATACAAGCACCCAAAGTTTGATCGTGTGACCGTGGGAATGCTGCAATGGTCATAAATCTGAAAACTCGTCATAAGTCCCTTTTGTTAGTGTTGTTGTAACTTTGAACAGTGATTAAACGAATGGTTGCAAGTCCTAGACTACCTGTACTCATTTTGCTTTTCAACTCAAGTTTCTGGAGTTTTCTAGATGAGGGGTCCCCAAGCCCCTCAAGACCAGGCTGTGGGAGAAATGGGCAAGGAAGTGCCCATAAAGCTCCACTTGCACGAGCAGCAGGCAAGGGTGTGCATGCGTGCGAAGCTCCTCTCACAAGAGTGGAGGGCGCTTGCACACTCTCACGCGAAGCTCCACCCACACAAGCAGAGGGAGGGTGCTTGCGCTCTTGCGGGAGCTCCATTCACGCAAAAGGAGTTTCACTTCCACTCACAGAGTGGAGCTTCATGCGCAAGCACAAGCGCCCTCCACTCAAGAGCCCAGCTTCAACGTGGATTTTGCCAAAGGAAACTGGCTGGCATTGGGCTTGCCTTCGTGGGGCAGATGTTAAAAGAAACTTCCCATGCTTCTCCACAGCTTCCTGGTGGTGCAGTGGTTGGAATACATGGACTAGCAATATATATTAAGATTTCACCTAGAATGCAGTATTGCAGGCTGACTCTGCCGACTGCCAGAAGTTCAGTCCTGATTGGCTCAAGGTTGACTCAGCCTTCCATCCTTCCGAGATCGGTAAAATGAGGACCCAGATTGTTGGGAGGCAGTATGCTGACTCTGTAAACCACTTAGAGTGCTGAAGGCACTGTGAAGCGGTATATACATCTATTGCTATAGCTATCCTTGGACTCAGCAGCCCATTTTTCTTTGAACAAGGAAATATGTCAGTCTAGGAAATGCTGCCTCCGAAACAGCTATGTAACACTTGCCCAACCCTTGAAGGGGAATAGAGGATTCTGGCTGGTTCTGCCTCCCAGCTCCTAGGATCCAGAATGCTAGCATTGGTAGGAACTCAAACAAATGGTCCTCAGCATACCAGCATTGTGAATTCAGAGGCAAAACTGTCATAACAAGTGAGAAGTTTTTGAAGGTTTAAACTGAATTTGTGTGTGTGATTAACAATCCATCTCTCCTCATAAGGAGCTAATTTCCTGGCTGGCAAACTAGTATTGATTGGTTGACAATTTTGCTCAGCTTTGACCAGGAAGGGAGAACCTTCAAACTGATTTTTTTTTAAGTTCTGTGATCTCAATAGGCATTGAAGCATATAAATATGATCTCTTCATAGCATCCTGATGTCCAAAGAGATCTCCAAGTAGTCAAAATAGCCCAGATCGATCACATTTTAAACTGACTGAAATGAGCCACGAAGCAGAAAAATGGATCGTGGTCTCCAGGGTCCCTTCCAACTCTTGTTATTCTGCATTCTGTATCATCTGTAAGTCCCCTCTGACAACCTTGCCAAAGGAATTTAGGTGTGTGGCTAAAAAGATGGAGAGCTTGATACAGTGATAAAGAAACATGGAGAAATGGCTGAGTCATTCTCTTGCAAGGGGCGTTTATAAAGTCAACTTCCTCCTGCAGGGACCACCCACCATTTGTGTTTCATCCTCACCCAGACCCCCTCTCTCTGAGGGAGATGGGAGGTTAAGAAATATGAAAAATTAATAAATCTTCAGGCCTTGTTGCTTAGTCCTTTTGCATAACATTCTTCCATTCAACAATGGGCTGGTGCAGCATCCCTCTGACCTGCTGGTATGAATTTCTTTGTGCAGCCCTCCCCTCCTTTACTTCTCTGGCATAAACATTTAAGTCTAGAAAAACCAAGGGATACGACATACTTTGATAAGCCCATGATGGAAGCTGTTTCAAAATCTTGACAGCTGCTTAGCTGGCATCTTTCTTAAGATTCAGACTAGTCCAGGGGTAGGTAACCTTGGCTCTTTTATGACTCGTGGACTTCAACTTCCAGAATTCCTGAGCCAGCCATGCTGACTCAGGAATTCTGGGAGTTGAAGTCCACGAGTCATAAAAGAGCCAAGGTTGCCTACCCCTGGACTAGTCCAATGAGCACCTTCTCTTTCTAATATGTTTTATTAATCCCTTTTCAAACAAACATACATAAAATAACAATGAACAAGTCCGATGGAACATCTTAATAAATGAGATGTAATTCTAATGCAAAAGCTAAGCTGGAAACAAAGAAAATACAAGCTTGTATGTAGGACAGAAAATAGGAAGCACAGAGTCAATGTCCTAAAGACCTACCACACAATGCACTGCCTTGTTGCTAAACAATCGTGTGATAAGGACAGCAAGTCTCCACTGATCTGCTTAGTCTCTGCAAAAGCATTTTTTTTTCTTCCTAAAACTGCTACAGATGAAACTCATACTCAAGGACAGTTATTCTATCTTTGTGAGGGGTTTTGTTTGTTTGTTTATTTCTGTTTCATTACAGAGACTGCCTTGCCATCTATGCTCTTTTCCAGTCCATAAAAATGCCTTGGAATTCAGGATTATTTGTTGACTTTAGATTGCACAAGGATCACTGGTCTGCTGAACAGAAGCTGTTGTGTCCTGGGCCTGTTGAGGAAACTCAGCAGGCCCAGAAAGGTTGCAAATGGTCCCTGGCATTGTAAAAGCTGCCGGGATCAGACAGAGCGGCGCCAGCCTTGTGCGCATGCGCAAGGCGGGAAGAAGAGGAATTCTTATTGGTTCACTCTGTCCGGGTTTCAAGCCCTATAAAAGGCCTGCATGCCTTTTGCTTCATTGCTTGGAGCTGGAGAAGGAGAATAAAGAGTTGTTGTAGTCACCATGTGTCTTCATCTTTCGCACGCGAACCAAGAACTTAA
The DNA here is from genome assembly GCF_001527695.2 of Protobothrops mucrosquamatus. Classification (NCBI taxonomy): domain Eukaryota; kingdom Metazoa; phylum Chordata; class Lepidosauria; order Squamata; family Viperidae; genus Protobothrops; species Protobothrops mucrosquamatus. The sequence goes on along the minus strand of NW_015387767.1, from coordinate 7,654 downwards.
CAGAAGCCTTTGTAGTTTCTCTGCAGGGGTGGGATTCAGCCAGTTCGTACCACTTCGGCAGAACTGGTAGCTAATTTTTTGTTGCCCATTCCCAGAATGGACTTCCAGAAGCAGCATCCACACACAGAACCGGTTGTTCACATATTTGAATCCCACCACTGCTTCTCTGGCTTTGTCAACAGTGTCAAAAATCATTCTTTCTTGCAACTATCCAGGTCGGAAAGAAAGTTTGACAAAGTGTTAAGTCCTGGGAATAATGGCGCTTGAGACGATTCATCTCCAACAAGTCTTTATTGTTTGCTCCACTCTACGAACAACCAGAGCAGAGGCACGCAGGCCTCTATTTATACCCTCTGATCCCCGGGCAAGTTCAACCAATCATGAGGCGGGCTTTTCCCGCCTTGCGCATGCGCACAAGGCTGGCGCCGCTCAGTC
>NW_015387767.1:0-7119 GCF_001527695.2 Protobothrops mucrosquamatus | reverse complement strand
AAAGTGCCAGATAAATATGCACAAATACATGATGATTAATCCATGTACATGGAGGTGAATGGGGAGACAAAGATTACAAACATGGATTTGGTTGGGTTTTTTTTGTATAGAAAAGCAATTTGTTAAAATACTGAACAGTGTGGAGGGTGGGTCAGGAATATATTCCTATTGTAATACTTGACTCCAACCCTTTTCTGGGGTGTCAGGCAAAAATCTCCCAATGCAATGCCCAATGCAGCAGTGCAGGCAGTTCTTGGGGCCCCAAGAATGGCCCACATAACACCACTTCCTGGTGAGCTGCATTGGCTGCTGGTCTGCTTCCAGATGCAACTCAAGGTGTTGGCAATCACCTTTAAAGCCCTTCATGGCATGGGTCCAGGCTACTTGAATCTCATCCCTCTGGAATTGGCCCATCCCACCCGTGCTGGCAAAGGAGGCATGCTGGGGGCCCCATCAGCCTGAGTATGCCAGAGACCAGGAGAAGGGCCTTCTCTGCTATTGGACCTCTGGAACACCTTGCTCCATGAAGTAAAGTCAGCTCCAACACTCCTGACCTTTTGTAAGAGCCTAAAGACCTGGCTGTGCCAGTTGGTTTGGGTTTCCAATGAGGGAGCATCATAGTGGATGTGGTTGATCAATTAACAGATCTCACCTTCCCCCATCCCGCTCCCGTCTTCCCCATCTTTTTATTGGGTCGCAGTATTTAGTTGTGGGTAGTATTTTATTTATGTTTTAAACCTTTGTACACTTTTTTTATTGATTGTAAGCTTCCCAGAGTTAACCTGAGGTAAGATGGGCAGCCAATACATGTTATAAATAAATGTTATACATACATACATACATACATACATACATACATACATACATACATAATGTTATGTACTGAGCTTAAATGTGGGAACAGGTGCAGGGAGCTGCACTGAGAACGTTAGCAGACCACATTGCCTGCTAACCCAGACAGACTGTCTATAAGTTAATTAGTATGCATTTAAGTGGTAAAATACGCTGCATTCATTGGCTGACACCGCCCCAAGCTGCATGTATAAAGAGGGGCAGAGCCATCTTGTTTTGAGTTCTGTTCAGCCTGAAATAAAGAAGTACCTGTTTGTTACCCCGGCCTCTTCAATGCCTTCCAACACAAGAAACAGAACACATACATACATATAGATTTGTCCAGTGCAAGGTGAGCAATAATTGGAGTGTAAATGAGCACAATGGTTTAGTAAGGCCTATGTCAGGTTTGAAGATGTCACAGGATTGTGAGAGACAATTTGATTAAGGCGATGACCTAGAAACCAGGAGAGTTAGTCCCGTCTTAACCATGAAAGCCAGCTAGCTGACCTTGGGCCAGTCTTCTTCTCGCTGCATTCTACGATGATTGTTAGAAAGGAAATTGAAAGTCTCCACCCTAATGTAGATGAGCTCTTAAGGGGAACTACCAGTAGTTCAGTTGCTGAAATTCTGCTAATCCTATTCCTTTCCTCTCAATAAATCTGAGAGCATGGTGTGCATCTTGCTTGGAGAGAATAACTTTCTCCTAGAGAGCCTGACATTTTGAATTATTGCTGATAATCCCCCCATTTTTAAAAACCCTTCTACACTAACAATCTGTCTAAACCCTGTCATGGGGTTCCCATGAGTGGGAAGAAGCCACGTGTGGGCTAGAATGAGCCTAAAATGGGCATCCAATGGCCCTGCATATCAAAGTCTCCTTTTGAGCAATCAAGAAATGAGAGAGAAAAGTCTGAAGTGGAATTAACTGCTTGCTACAAATAATTCCTTTTAGGACCACCGGGAAGGGGGAGAGAGAATCTGGAGATCACAGTAATCTATTCTGAGTCTTTTGTGACTTTGACAGCAATGGCTGCCTGCCATTTCCCTGGGGCTAGAGGCAGTCCAGTAGCAAATTTGTTCAGCTAGGTCAGCTTCAGAGACTATTCTTGTTGCAGCTTTGCTTCCCTTACAACCTCCACCACAAAAATGAAGATAGGAGTCAACAGTGAGCAAAATAAAGGTAGAAGGAAGATCTGCATTGTCTCCCAAGTCAAACTCTGGTTCAAAAGCAGAGAAACATTGGTATGTCAGACATTTCTCCATGGATTGCAGAGTCCCATTGTCTGTAATGTGAAGCTACCCTCAGTGAGGGCTGTGAAATCTCCTCTGTGGTGATTCGATGGTCAACAGTATGATGGCAAAGTGTGAGCGTTCCTCGTTGCTCCTCAGAATACACGGCACTCTATTTTGCCTGTAAAAAGCTGTAGCACAGAATTATACTCCATGATGGAGTAATTTAGAAGTAGAATTTTTCAGTAGGGTTGCCCCCACACACACACAAGATGTTTTTCTCGTATAAGGTATAAGACAGTCTTAGGACTATAGCTCCAAGAATTGCTCCTAGGAACTGCAGTTCCAGTATCTGGAAAGTGATCGTTTGGAGAAGGAGAAGGAGGGTATTCCAAATAGCCTATTTCCATTTGGTTGCCATAAGGTGGCAAATGGATGTACAAGCTTTCCTCCACTTGCTCATAACTATATGCACATGCCCCAACACCTCTTTTTTCTGTCATATTCGCATGGCATTGCTTTCATCTTGTCCCTAACCCATCCCTGAACCGTTTTGAAAAGATCCTTAATTGTTCAGTGCTTGGTCTTTTCCGTGTCAGATTATTCCTAAGAGGTAAGATTATCTTGTCCCTATTGGCCTCTTTAGGCTGGCACGGGCATATCCCTCTCCTCTGAATTAGGACAATCTTCCATCGCCTTCTACTTTGGGCAGGCTCTGCTTTCAAAGAGAGAGATCCATCTCTTCAGGTCAAGATCAGCCTGAACAGCCAGCTGCTCAAAACACTTTCCCAAAAACCGAGCACGTTTCCAGAAGTGGCTAGCTCTACTGTTATAACCATTAAGGCTCATCTCCTCCTCCCCAGCCTACCTCCACCCTACATTAAGTGGAATGTTTGACGGGAAGGAAAATACAGTTGTCCTAGACTTATAACAGTTCATTTAGTGACCGTTTGAAGTTACAATGGCACTGAAAAAAGTGACTTATGAACATTTTTCACACTTACGACCATTGCAGTATCCCCATGGTCACACGGTCCAAAATTCAGACGCTTGACAACTGACTCATATTTATGATGATTGCAGTATCCTGGGGGGGGGGTCATGTGATCATCCTTTGTGACCTTCTGACAAGCAAGGTCAATGGGGAAGCCAGATTCACTTAACAACCATGTTACTAACTTAACAACTGCAGTGATTCATTCAACAACTGTGGCAAGAAAGGTCGTAAAATGGGGCAAAGCTCACTTAGCAAATGTCCCACTTAGCAATATAAATTTTGGGCGTAAGTCAAGGACTTGTGGCTGTAAGTCAAGGACTAGAGCAATGATGGCGAGCCTTTTAGAGACCGAGTGCCGAAAAACTGGCCCCGCCCCCCACTCCACCCCCTGCCCTGCCCCCGCTCTGTCCCCCCATCCCCCACCCTGCCTGCTCACAGGACCACTCACCGCCTCCAGGGCCTGTCGCAGAGCGGCCTGGCAGCCCAGCAGCGCTATGGCGGCCACACCTTCTGCCCGCGCCCTGCAGCATCAACTGCATGATGGGGGTGTGAGGGCAGAGTCTTGTCTACGCTGCCTGGCTGCCGTGTCCTCGGCTGCGCTGTTCCGTGTGGGCCACGCTGGAGGGCAAGTCTCCTCCAGGGGGGCTGCTGGAGAGGAGGGGGTCGTGGGGGGAGGCAAGGCTGGGGCAATGGCACATGTGCCCACAGAGAGGGCTCCGAGTGCCACCTCTGGCACCCATGCCATAGATTCGCCACCACTGGACTAGAGGAATGCTCCAATCTTGTCCTTAGTGTATCTTACACACTATAAATAAGGAAGCATTATTTGCCAACATCATGTCCTTGGCCGTGTGGATTGCAATGGAAATATTATGCTCATGTGAGTCCAGTTCTCCATAAGCTGCACTGATTACCAGTTGGCTTCTGGGTGGTTATCATGGCAGAGCTCCTGTCTATCTGAGGGATCACTTATTTCTGATTAATTCTGGCTATCCAGTGAGATCAGGCAGAGCAAATGCGCTCCAGGTCCCATTGATTATCAGAGTCATCTTACAGAACTCAGGAGGAATGCCAAGGTGGGCAACAGCTTTTATATACCAGTATGGTTTTTGGTTGGCTCAAGAATTGATAGACAGCATTTTGACTCAGCCATAAGGAAAAAAAACCACCCTGACTCTGATGAAGAACCTAGCCGAATGCTTAAAAAGCCAAGCATTATTAAAAGATAAATGTGGTTCCTTTGCTACATTTCTATTATCTTCCTTAAAGTGGAGGAAATCTGGGATTACACTATTTTATGTGCAGTATATGTTAGCTAATATCATATTTTGGATAACTTCCTTTAGTAGAAATTCTTCTTCTTGGGCCCCTCTAGAATATTAATACATTAGACTTTTGTTAGGTAGACTGTCTTGGGATCAAAATACAATGGTTTCCAAATAATTGGAAATTATGTCAATTTAAAGGCTGTGATACATTATTTCTATGAAACGGCACTTTGATGCTTTTTCTCCTGCTAAATTGACACTATCAGGTAATCCAGATCTCAGAATTAATTTTAAAAAAACCCTGTTATATAGAAAATTGGGATGGAAGCTGGGATTTACACTTTGAATCAATAAACAGATGAAAATAATAAGTTTTTATCATTTGCCAATTTAAAATACAAATATTAACTGCCAACGATGAGTCAATTATAGTGTTTACAAATACAATATCTATTGAGATACCAATTTGGACCTGTGGCATTTTTACCCCTAGAAGAATGAAATCTACCACAAGTGATTATTAAATCCTATATAGAAAAAAAAAACCTACAATTACTCTTTATAAAATTCAGTTGGTGATTAAACAATTTGATATGCAAATTTTAGTGGTTGGATAGGATTTTTAAAAAATAGATATTCTCATTTTGCCTAGAGAGTGGGAAGAATGTTAATTTCTTCTTAAGACAAGGCTTGAGTGAATTGTTATGCTGACAGAAATGCAATGAAATTAATGCTCCATTTAAACATAAGCTTGTACAGTGTCCTCAAATTGTTCCTTTTGGGGAAGTAGTTATTAACTTGAGACAAGGTCTAATATTATCAGATATTCACCTTTTTTGAACTGTGTTCCTGTCACTGGGAAATCAACATCTGAACAAATAAAATGGATTTTCTTTGTCCTTTTAGAGCTAAAAGTCTTCAGCACTAGAAAAATAAAGTTACTGCTCCAATTACTAGATCATCTTCAGGATACAAACAAATTATTTGTTAATGTATAGTAGCTACGGATAATTGTAATAAAATAAGATTGCCATTTGTTTAAATTCTTCGGTAGAATGAAGATACAGTGGTACCTTGGTATTCAACATTAATTGGTTGTGGGAGGGGGGGAAATACCAAAAATGATAAATACCAAACAAATTTTTCCCATAAAGAATATTAATAAGTCACAAGGCTACCGACAATGACAAGTTCTAGCTTGTGGGTTGAGTACCAAGCAAACAAAGAGTATCGAAACAAAATTTTCACATCAAAATGCGTTGAATATCAAATTGAATGAGTTGCAAAGCAGTTTAGTACCAAGGTACCACTCTGTGTGTGTGTGTGTGTGTGTGTGTATGTGTATGTGTATATCTAAACATACACATGTATACTTATATGTAAATGTAAATGTATATGTATACATATATGTATATGTATCCAACATGAATTATGCGCTATGTTCTTATTTTTTTACACATTCTCCTTGTTTTATTTTTTATTTCTTCATAAGTCTGTGTATTGCTTGTTTTTTTCGGTATGTTTATTTTTGTATTCAATTCATAAAAACAGTAAAAGCCACTTTTTATCTTCTTCACTTTCTGTTTACTTCTGTTTGCTCCTTCATTGTCCATTTTCCTAGTTTATAAATTTCCAGGTATGTCTTGATATAGATCCATTTGGCAATTGGCAAGCCACTGGGATTGTCTGTATCCACTTCATACCCCTTGACCCAAATAGACTGAAGTTTGTAAATTAGTTAAAAAGACTTGATGAGAAAGCAAGTTGTACATGAATGAATACCGAATGTCCGATCACTAGGATGATTTTCAACAGGGTCTGCTCCAGTGAGACTCTGGTGATATAGAAATGGGTTCTTGCACCATTTCTACAATAGGTATTGCCATTATCAGGAGTGGTGAATGTGTGATCCATCAGGCATTGCTGAACTACAGCTCCGAGCTGCCCAGATGCAGGAGTGGTGGTCCTATGGTCCATGTACTGTGCTCCCCAGCTTCATTTTGCAGCTCTCTGATTTCTCCAAATTTATGCTACCAAACTTGACAAAAGAATGTGGGAAGTCAGCCCCCTCCAGAGAAGAAAATATTAAAAGGGCAGAATATTATATTTCCTCAAAGGATCTTAAAGAGGCAGAAAAGCATGCCCAGTTTTTCTTAATAGCCCTAAGTCTCCCTCCCCCAAGCATAAACCAATTCTGTAGAAGTGCAGATGTAATAATCCAATCAGGAAGGTTGGAGCCCTCCAGCTAGAAGCTTAGGAAGACAAAGACACCTAAAATCTACATACCCCACCCAAACTCTAAGACAGGACATAATAGGATTAACCCACAGATGCCAAAGGGGCACACTTAGATTCAGGTCAAAGTACATGACACAGGAAATAGGAAACAGGAACAGGAAACAACTCCAAACAAAAGCCCAATAGGGTATAAAAACCCACTCCCTACTACATGTGCTCACTCTCTTTTCTTCCAGAGCCATCTTTCTGTCTGGCTCTCATCTTCAATAAACTGCAACCTTCTTTCTAAAGCAGTCACTATGTTGTTTATTCCCGGCTTGGACTGGATCCTGATGAAGACTTTTTTCTTCAACAATTTGGCACCCCAGATGGGACTCTAACCTAACCTCTCCAATGGACTGAGACTGGTAAGCCCCATCTTGCTGGCAGCAGACCCCTTGTGTCTGTGGATGGATTTCCCAGGCCCTGCCTATGTGAAGCAAGGATAGTAAAGGGAGTTTTGAGTTTGAGCTCAAGAGCTGCTTTGGAAAGAAGGTAAGTACCTCTAAATTT
>NW_015387766.1:288325-310345 GCF_001527695.2 Protobothrops mucrosquamatus | reverse complement strand
GCGGTTTATTACATTGGGTACAGTGGAGATATAACCATATAACAATTACAACATATTCAACACATTATGATTAAATAAGCAATAGTTTGCTGTGATACGTGAACCCAGTCAATTATACAGGTAGTCCTCAACTTACAACAGTTCATTTAGTGACTATTACATGGTTTATTGCATTGGGTACAGTGGAGATATAACCATATAACAATTACAATATATTCAACACATTATGATTAAATAAGCAATAGTTTGCTGTGATACGTGAACCCAGTCAATTATACATGTAGTCCTCAACTTACAACAGTTCATTTAGTGACCATTCAAAGTTACAGCAGCACTGAAAAAAGTGACTTATGACCATTTTTCACACATGCGACCGCTGCAGCATCCCCATGGTCACGTAATCAAAATTCAGATGCTTGGCAACTGACTCATATTTATGATGGGTGCAATGCCCTAGGGCAGTGGTGGCGAACCTATGGCACGCATGCCAGAGGTGGCACTCTGAGCCCTGTCTGTGGAAACGCGCGCTGTTGCCCCAGCAGAATTTGCCAGAGTAGCGAGCACATAGCGTTTGGAAACAACAGGGCAGGGAGTGAGCAAGTGGCACTGGCCCCCCAGGGATGCCCCGGAGATGGCAAGGGACTGGCTGCCCTGGCCCCAGCCGCACTCACCCAGTCTGCCGTGACCACTGCAACCACGCTCACCCAGTGGGCCACGCCGCCACCCCCCTTGAGGGCACCACAATGCTGATGCAGCCCTGGCACTTTGCGATAAATAAGTGGGTTTTGGGTTGCAGTTTGGGCACCTGGTCTCTAAAAGGTTCACCATCACTGCCCTAGGGTCACGTGATCCCCTTTTGCGACCTTCTGACAAGAAAAGTCAATGGCGAAGCCAGATTCACCTAACAACCATGTTCCTAACTTAACAACTGTAGTGATTCATTTAATAATTGTGGTAATGTCATAAAAAGGCGGCAAAACTCACTTAACAAATGTTTCGCTTAGCCACAGAAATTTTGGGGCTCAATTGTGGTCGTAAGTTGAGGACCACCTGTACAGTTGCTCTTCAAACTACCAAATTCACTAGTCTACCTATGAAGTGTTATCAATAGCCTAGCTATAAAGTTATTGTTGTTATTAACACTTAATATGTTTTTTTTCTGGAGAAGAGAGCTATAGCTTCTCAGGTTTAATTTCTGTGAACAACAACTTTGCTTGAAAGAATTGTTCATGGCAGTCAGATACAGCTGGGAAGGGTGAATGTGTAAAAGAAAAAAATACAGTGGGAATATCCTTTGCAGGAACAAATGATATAGCAATGCCTGAGAGGGCCCTAAATAAATTTCATTCTACGGGGATACTCCACACATTCACCAATTTACTCTTTGTATCTCTCCTTTTATTTTTCTCCACATGTATCAAGTACATATTCTATCTTCTTTGTCTCTGGTCACCCAGAGTCCATATAAGATATAAAATAGATTAGCATCACCACCAAATGGATTTGTAACTGGCTGACAAACCGTACTCAAAGGGTAGTCCTATATCAGTGGTTCTCAACCTTTTTAATGCCGCGACCCCCCAACCGGTCGTAAGTCGAGGACTACCCAACCGGTCGTAAGTCGAGGACTTTCCCTGCCCGGGAGCGCCGCATGGTTCCGCCCCCTGCGCCGGCCGAGGCGTAGCTGGCAAGCGGCAGAGACGGAGCAGGCCGACCACCAGCTGGCCCAGCTCAAGGGAGGTAAGGCACCCGCCAGAAAAGGGGAAAAAATGGCGGAAAGCCTTGCTTGGCGACCCCCGTGAAATGGTTGATCGACCCCAAATGGGGTTGCGACCCATAGGTTGAGAACCGCTGTCCTATATGGTACTACACCTATATGGAAGGAAGTAAGCAGTGAGATACCACAAAGTTCCGTCTTAGGGCCAATTCTTTTCAATATCTTCATAAATGACTTAGATGAGGGAATAGAAGGGGAACTCATCAAATTTGCAGACGACACTAAGCTGGCAGGAATAGCCAACACCCTAAATCAGACATGTCAAACTCGCGACATCACGTGACATCGCACAACATATTGGGACAGTTTTGCCATTGCCGGCAATGGGGTGGGCGCAGCTTCCGGATGACGCGTCCGGTCCCCGGGCCGGCATTTTTACACCCCTGCCCTAGATGATAGGCTCAAGATCCAGATGGATCTCGACAGACTAGAACATTGAGTCCTATCGAACAATGAAATTCAATGAAGAGTAAAGTCTTACACTTAGGCAAGAAAAACTAAAAGTACATGTATAGAGCAGGTGAAACCTGGTTTAATAGCAGTAACTGTGAGAGGGATCTTGGGAGTCCTAGTGGACAATCAATGAAATATGAGCTAGCAGAGTGCTCGAGGCACCAAAAAAGCCAATGCAATTCTAAATTGCATTAACAGAGGTATTAAATCAAGATTACATGAGGTACTAGTACTGCTCTATAAAGCCTTAGTAAGGCCACACATAGAATACTGCATCCAGTTTTGCTCATCACACTATAAAAAGATGTTGAGACTCTAGAAAGAGTGCACAGAAAGCAACAAGGATGATTAGGGGCCTGCAGGCTAAAACATATGGAGAAAGGTTACAAGAACTGGGCATGGCTAATCTAGTGAAGAGAAGCCCTAGAAGTGACATTATAGCAGTGTTCCAATATTTGAGGGCTGTCATAGAGAAGAGGGGGGACAACCTATTTTCCAAAGCACCAGAAGGCCAGACAAGGAACAATGCATGGAAACTGATCAAGGAGAGATTCAACCTAGAAATAAGGAGAAAGTTTCTGACACTGAGAACAATCAACCAATGGAACAGCTTGCCTTCAGAGGTTGTGGGAGCTTCATCACTGGAAGCTTTCAAGAGACTGGGCAGCCAGTTGTCAGAAATGGTATAGAGTTGCCTGCTTGAGCAGGGGGCTGGACTTGATGACCTACAAGGTCCCTTCCAACTCTGTTATTCTAAGTTAACCCACAGCAACCAACAGGATTTGAATGACTCTTGTGAGGTATAATCATGTTCAGCATGTTCATTCTCTACTTAGAAAATTGAGAGAAGAGAACCAGATAAGATCTTGCTGATTAGGTATGCACTGAATGTGGTCTTCTCCAAATACAATGCAGGTAAGGCCTTAGTTAGCTACAGTAGCTAAGAATCACTACTACAAGATAGAAATTCTCAGTAGCCAGCCTCATGAAACTACTAAACACTTTCAAGCTTTTGGCCTGTCTCACATAATCTATGCTGTCATTTTGTATTTTGATTGACAACAGCTGCCTCAAAATCTCAGGGCGGGCGGGAAGACGTCTTTCCAGTTCTGTTAATCAAGCTTCTGTAAACCAGACACTGAATGGTGGTATGTATGTTACAAAGCATGTCAGCAGGAGTAAAACAGCCTTCCTCAAAACATTAAAATAGTCATAATCTTTGGAAGACTCTTGAAACTACTTCACACATTGTTTCTAGCTCTCTGTGTGGGCAAAGACATAATTTATCCTTGGGTCTCACACCCTTGTGTCTGACATTTTTTTTAATGTTTTGTACAGCCCAAGCAAACAGGGTTTTTACATGTGTACAAAACATACTAAAGGTTAACATGGATATCTGCTTTGCAGAGAGGCCTGCATTTGCAGCTGCCAACTTACTTGTATCTTTAATATAGAAATTCCAAAGGATATTTTTTCTTTTCTGAGAAAATATTTTAGAAAGCAAGCTGAAAAAGAGAGACAGCAAACCCAAACACATTGTGCAGTGCACAAGCACACACTGACTGACACATTTGCGCCATTAATGCATCCAAAGATCACAGCTTGCTCTAGTTGTGCAGTGCTAGAGCCCTGAGGATCCACAATCTCAACATTAGAGTTGGCAACTGTTACATAGTGTTTATTTTTTTTTTTTTACCATGCCCTTAACTAAGGTAGTTCAAACAGTATTTTTCTGGTAGATCCACTGATGCATATCTGTAATTCTGTACCTTATTCTAAATTTCTAAATTCCAAATTAAAGAGTTGTTTTTACAAATACATTTCTCTTATACAGATAGCTTTTTAATTTCAAAGGGTAAAAGAAAATTGCTATATATTCTGTCGTCACAGTACATACCATCCTACATAATTCTACAACGAAAGTCTAACATTAAGGAAGGCATTGCTTACAGTCAAATCAAGGAAAGTCAGTAACACCGGAATACCACTGGACTTATATGTAGCTCATTTGATGCACTTTTGCTTCCTGACTTACCTGATTTTTTATTTATTTAGTTTTCAATTTGGAAAAAATAAACTGGCCATATCCATTTTTTAAGAGTCCTGCTGTTGATGGGAGTGAAACAAAAGGCGTGTCATTAAGCTAATTCATTTTGTAGTAAATAGTATGTGGTAAATATACATACAAGGCCAACTTTTTGAGTCAATAAATGTTCACTTTGTGAACATACCCTCCATGTAGTCTTAATATTCCACATATACTATAACTCTGGCTTTCAACAGTGTTGAAATAGTTAGCTTCTCACCAAGCTAAGTGTTTAGGCCGCAGGTCTACAAATTTATGGCTTGCCTGGGCTGCAGCGAGGAAGAATTGTCTTGGGCCACATATAAAATATATAATATAGTTAATGCACATAAATCACATATAAAAATTTACGATCTTGTGGGGTCGCATTACTAGCTGTCCAGGGGTGCATGTGGACCGTATGTCACAGGTTAGACAGTCCGGGTTTAAGGGCTTCTGAACAGAACAGCTATAGAAGCTGAAAGTACTTCGCCTGTCAAACAACACAGATTTCTCTATTTATTCTAACAATCCAGTTTCAGGAATTTACATGTCCATTTACACAAGTTATGTGCCAGCCTGACCTTCGTATCACCTTCAACAGTTGGTCTTGCCAAACTGAAAATTTCTAAGTCAGACAATGGGCACCTTAAACATTAAAAACGGGATAATTAAAAAATCCCAATGGGATATCATTTCAATTTTCTTAGATACTACATTCCTGACCTTAGAGTAGCTCTAGGTAGACAAATTTCAGAGTCCAATTAAAGTGCGAGGCTGTAAAATGTGAACTCATTAACAAATCTGATTATGCCTGTCAGGGCTCAAAAAAGAATGATGAGTAATTCTTACAGTACATTATGAAAAAGAACAAGGATGTGCAGTTTCCCACTAGGTGGGTTGCATATTGTGTTAATAGGAATAATAATTGGATTAATTTAAAGAGACATGGATTCTCTCTCCAACTCCAGTGTGTTTTTTCCTGAGTGTGATAGGGAGTTAACTGTATTATTTTCACATCATTTTGGTTTTGTTACCACTTTATTTAATATTTATATTTTATATTCCTGCATCTTCTAAATAGGAAAAATAGCTCCACCACAGCTTTCTCCTAATGAATGTGATGATCTTAATAGAATCATTAACAATGGTAAATTCTGAATATATATCTTATTATCAATGCAAAGTTGATTGCGTTTTTTCACATTCCACAAATTTATGAGCAATCCTAATTTCCCCCCAAAAAAAGTAAATACGTGATGAACTGGATAAACAGTAACTATAAAATATAGAGCTGAATTCCTTCTCTTTCATTTACAAATTATAATATACTGTAGTAATTGTCAGAAAATCTAAATTCATAATCCGAGTAACAATGATTGGTTTCTGATTTTTCTATTAGTCAAGAATCTGAAGCTCTTAATATCAGAGATTCTAGGTATATCTACTGATTCTGATATCCTTAGTTCCTTTAATAAATTCAGAATTCACAGCTATCTAGTTAATAGTGTACAAAACCCAAATCCTTTTTTCCACAGTACTAACGTTAGAGGTGGTAGCTGTTCACCACTGATTATTTTACTTTTATATTTCATTAATGGAGTTAGTGCAAACACTTTTGCGGGGGAGGATATTTCCCCTGACACATACCTGCAATTATAGTAAGACCTCTAACTGTTCTCAGCACATGACTATACATTTCTTAAGTTTTGTATCAGCATATTGTTTTGCTAAAAATGTAAGAAGATTCAAGCTGGATCAAATCATCATTCTGTTTCCAAGTGGCCAACCAGATGTCTATATGAGACTTGTAAGCAGGACATGAGTGAAATAACAAATTCCCAATGGTATTCCTTAGCAACTTCACATTTAAATGGATGCTGTTTCTGCCCTTAAGAGATCGTAATTAACCACCGCTGATAACCTGATCTTTCATGAACTGACCTATAATGAGACATGAAGAGATTTAATATACGCAGCCTACCTGGTTACAGACTATTTTCATATCAGACTTCTGATATACAGGTAAAACGAAATGCAGTATCTAATAAGATGGTATTCATATAGTGTGCAAATACTGCTTTAAATTCCAGATGATTTGCGTAAATGTTGCCTCACTTACTCAGTCCCACTGTGCTACTAAAGACAACTTCCATATTCATAGTAATAAAGATTCATTGCTAACATCTCTAAAAGAGCATATTATTTTAAAAAATATTTTCCCTGTTCTACTTTTTCAACATTCCATGGTGTAAAATAAAAGTTGCTGAACTTTCTACAGTAGTGTTCAAAAATGACAGAATTTCATATTACTTTTTTGAAAATGATAGGAAAATTCTTGAAAGACAACACTTTGTCAGATTCTCTCCCCAACATTTATACCTTTTTAGTTTCCAATACTACTGATTTTTTTATAGCTAAGTTTGCAAAGCAAATGAGGTCACAAACACTATTGATTTAGTTTATAAAATCATAAAGTGATTTATTTGATTTTGGCTTACTGCAGGGATTCCCAATCCCCGGTCCATGGACCGGCACTTGTTTGTGGCATGCCAGAAACTGGGCCGTGTGAGCAAAGCTCCATCCGCGGGATGCAGGCAGCACATGAAACCACACCCCTTCCGGGGCGTGGAAAAACCTTTCTCCACGGAACCAGTCCCTGGTGCCCAAAAGGTTGGGAGCCTCTGGCTTAGTAAATTATATAAACCATATCATAGTGGTCTCAATATATTGTGTGAAACCAAGCCATTATGGTTTATATAATAAACCATGGAATTAACTATGGTTTTGCGTCATTTAATAATCAAATCTATGGGTGTTGGCCTAGTGCAGATGATGGTATATTAACTGATTCCGACATAACTCAATGCTATCCACATGGGCACTTAATACCACACATGACACTTAATTGGAAGAAGTTATATCATGAAAAAAAAACATTTTTTATAACAACTTCAATTTCTTATTTTGGATAAAATTGGGAACATGTTATTTGTTCAGATATTAAACCACAATTGCATATTAATGGTAATCAAAGTTTGCTTTAATTAACAATTTTCATTCTTTTCAATCAACAAGTGATATCATGAATGTTTATACAATGTGCAGACTCTGCAGCATTTTTAAGGTTCTTATACCTTTATAAATTTCTGTATTTTTTATAAATAAAATAAATGATCATTTAACAATCAGCCACTTTCACTGGCAGAATTTGAGCTTGCATTTAAACAGTTGAATTAATTTTTAATAAAAAATAAAGAGACTGCTATTTCTCATGTCATGTTCAAAATTGGGAGCCATTTTTCTATCCATGTTTCTTTTAATATGAATTGTTTAAATGCAAGCTCAAGTTCTGCCATTGAAAGTCACTGATCCTTAAATGTTTTTCATATCAGACTCAGGCCATGTAGCAAAATGGAAAAATTTCCACTAGTTTTACTCTACTTTATTAAGGACTTCTAGTTTAAAGTGAATATTGAAGAATGGAAATTACAGCTGAGTCTTGTTCAGTCACCATGTCCCTGCATAGAATTTAATGTATAAATAGCTATCAGCCACTCTCTTCCCACAAGTCCCTCTGATAATATAATTGAAAAACCAGTCCCCATGAGGAAGGTACTGCATTCATACAATATTTTTATGTACATGCTAAGATTTCCATTTCAACTAGAAATTTGATAATGCTGCAGGTAGAGCATTATATTGCAGGTACACTGTAGCCAAGGACAAGTAAATGTTTTCTAATAATATAGCTTGAGCTAAGGGGGGGGGGAGGATGTTTCACCTCTGCTTCTTGTGTTGAATTCTACAGGAGAAAACATGGAAGGGCTATACTAGGATTTGCAGGTTTAGCTATTTGTTCTTCCCGAGGATCTGTAAACTGAAAAACTTAAAAAAAAGGAAAAATAATTTGTATGAAAATATGCATTGTAGAAAGCACTTACACCTATGACAGTTTCAAATACTGCTACTAATATTAAAAGAATACTTTAAGTCACAATTTTGTTTGCAAGTTGGATAGCCAGATAAATACTACGCACTAAAAGTCTATTTAAAATGTGTCACAAATGATATTGTTTGTAATTGAATTGACTGTTTCATAATCAGGTCTTCTTTCAGATCTTCTTCAACTACTAATTGCAAATTTTAAAAATTCAGTGATTAAGCTAAGGAATATCAATAGTTATGTTTTAATTTCATGCCCCTAATCTTTCTGATGCGCCAAACCCAATAATTAAAGTGATAAATTCCAGATTGATTTTAGATTAAATTTAAGATTTATAGGTTATTCCCTAGCCATCTGTTTCAAGATTGAATTTTTCTTAATGAAACAAGAGAACTAAAGTGCAGAAAAATAACTTTCTTTAAAGGTTACACCTACTCATATAAATCCAGATTTTAACTGAAACACAACATATGGCATACTTAATATTTTATCTGTCTGCATGAAATGGGAGGAGGGAAGGAAGTTGAAAAGCTGTGATAAACCAATTGTTAGCTTATTGGGGATGATTATAGAGAAAATCCATGTACTGTATTTTTTTGAACCATCCAGAATAATTTCTGGAAAGTTGAATATCTAGAGAGCTTTGTTGATTTTCAAAGAGTCTTACCAACTTAGTCTTATCCAGATACTTTGAGCCAGAATTCTGCTAGCCCAAACTAACTTGTCTACTGCAATAGTTTCTTTTAAGTCAGTCTGCTCTTTGCAGAATATTAGTCAATCTCATAATATGGAAGCTTTCCATAGAAAAAGCAAGAACATTGATTTTTTTAAAAAACAGAAAGTAACTTTTCTGAGGAGCACATCTGAATTTAGAGCAACCAAGCAGACACTGAGAACAGATGATGTAGGAAGCTTGTAGTGAATAGCTTAAACTATGTATTGTTTGCTGTAATTAAGAAATATGCCCTTCTTACGTACAGCATGCAATGTCTTTTTTAATTTATAACTTTCCATGAAAAAATATTTTGCATATATTATTTATTCTAGAGCCAGTTTGGTCTAGTGCAGGGGTAGGCAATCTTGGCTCTTTTATGACTCGTGGACTTTAACTCCCAGAATTCCTGAGCCAGCCATGGCTGGCTCAGGAATTCTGGGAGTTAAAGTCCACGAGTCATAAAAGAGCCAAGGTTGCCTATCCCTGGTCTAGTTGTTAAAGCACAAGACTAGAAACCAGGAGACTGAGAATTCTAGTCCCACCTTAGGCATGAAAGCCTAAGGTGATCTTGGGCCAGTCACTCTCTCTCAGCTCACCTCACAGGTTGTTGTTGTGGGGAAAATAGGGGAAGGAAAGTGTATTGGATGTTTGTCACCTTGAGCTATTTTGTAAAAATAATAAAGGCAGGATAAAAATAAGGTAAAATGAATTCTATAATTTGTCATGTACAAACCTTTATTTCTCCAATAAATTAAACTTAAAGAAAAAATCTCCCACCTGGGCCCTAAAGTACTGCAGCATGAGAAAAGGTTCACCACATGATTCTGATTTATTTAAGAAAATAAAATTTGGTGTCTTTAGCCTGGTTGCTGTTACCTGCAGACCTCAGAATCGTTAGGAATGATAGGTAAGCTTTGACATACTTCAAACCTGCCCTCAATGGCGTGCTATAAATGGTTATATCATCAACCTTAGAAAGGGCAAAAGTTATGCAGATATGATCCACCAGCCCATTTTATTGGCAGTCATACATGTGTTCATTGCACATAGAACTACAGGTAGTCCTCGACTTACAACTGTTCATTTAGTGACCATTCAAAGATACAACGGTGACTTATGACTGTTTTTCACACTTATGATTGTTGCAGCATCCCCATGATCACGTGATCAAAATTTGATGCTTGGCAACTGGTTTATGGCAGTTGCAGTGTCCCAGGGTAATGTGATCACCTTTTACAACCTTCTGACAAGCAAATTCAATGGGGAAGCCAGATTCACTTAACAACCGAGCTACTAACCACTGCAATGACTCACTTAGCAACTGTGGCAAGAAAAATTGTAAAATGAGGCAAAACTCACTTAACAAATGTCTCACTTAACAACATAAAATTTGGGCTCAATTGTGGTCGTAAGTCAAGGACTACCCGAATACAAAATGGAAATCTACTGCCTTTATAATTTTATCTTCTCTACATGACTCATTTAAAAAAAAAATCCAGTACATAATAACATAAAGTTTAATATATAGATATTAAATATCAAAATATCTCACCAATAGAAAAAAAAGAAGCAACAAGATTAATCAGTCTGAAAAAAAAGCTAATGTAATTTCTATTGAGCAATAATAGCCTGTTATTGGTTCCCACCAAGGCCAGACTTTAGCTCTACTAAATTAAAAGATTTAACCGATGTAAAAACAAACAATGGCTTAATTAAAATACTGATTTTATTTCAAATGAATATATTGAACACAAAGGAGTTGTCTATTTAAATAAAACTTTATTTAACTATAGAGGTTTTGCGTTAAAAAATAAATAAATATTTGGATAACATCAACGTATCATAGGAGACTTTCTGGCATACCATACCTGAACATCACTGGCTTTCATTCTTGTTTCCTCTTTTCCAACAAAGATGTCATCAATGTCTACAAGTATGTATCTATCCAGGGACAATGTAAGTCTCTTTCCAGTCAAAAATGAGACAGCATCTATAAAGATGAGCTTGTGCAGCCAGAAGTTCAAATTGTTACCAAAAAGAACACGCTGAATTCCATCATGAAGACCCAAGTCATGAATAACTGTTGCATGTAGAACATTTTTAACAATGGGTGGAGGAAGGTTTTCAGGTGCTCTTAGTTTTGCAAATACAACAGGTTGGTAAGCTGAATGATTTACATGGAAAACTGTCCAGTCACTTCCAGCCAAAAGCCCTTTATCAAGCTTGGATGGTTTTGTTAGATGGAGCAGAGGAGAATGGGGATTAATGCAACAATCTTTTATACCTACATTGCTATGGATTCGGAAAGGAGCCCCTTTTAACTGAAAAGTCTGCAAAGTGTTATCACTGCTTCTTTGAAACCCAATTATTCCTACACTGAATTCCCCACAGTATTTATCTAGAAGGCCCCGATTCCAGGAATCCATATTTACATATTTAGAAATATTTTCATATATTATTAGAAGATACTTGCCTTTATTTTTATCTATCAGTACAGGAAGATCACCTTTCCCAGAAGCAATCTCTATGTGATACTGGAACCTGCTGGATTCTAATACCATGACTATATCCTGACCAAGTACAGAGTACTGACTTTCCACAAATACAAGCACAACAGGGTCAGTCCTTAATGGTTCACTGGCCTTAATCATCTTCCATGGAGATAGCAGCACTGGAAGATCCCCACATTCAACCTCTGAAGAAATTTCAGAAACTTCGTTTTCTTGTTTGTAGCCATTGTATAAATAATAGGCTGAAATAACAATGCTCACCATACAAAATGTAGCTAATAATATTACTGTTCGTTGAAAATGTCTATGAAGTTTCACAATAAAAGTCATGTTGTAAGTCAGGCCTAGATGCTTTCCAGTTGTGAGTGCATTGAGATTATAAAGAGTTTCAGAATTTATTCCAGTGCAGTTTTAGCAGTTTATGTC
This sequence comes from Protobothrops mucrosquamatus, assembly GCF_001527695.2. NCBI lineage: Eukaryota > Metazoa > Chordata > Lepidosauria > Squamata > Viperidae > Protobothrops > Protobothrops mucrosquamatus. Next base: position 298,453 of record NW_015387766.1, on the reverse strand, counting down.
ACCATTGCAGCATGTATCTCTGTCTTCAGTATAATTCAGGGTCAATATATTCTGGAAAGGAAAAAGAGAGGGTTAAGTAATTTCCCGCCCATTCTTAACCAATTGATCACAATAATCTCAGAACTACCTAATATAACAATGGAATTAAATCTGAAGTGAGAACTGAATTACAACGGTCTTCTTCCCAAAATCGTTGCGTGAAACGGTCTTCTCCAAGCTGATTCTTCCCAGATGTATTGGATCAATTCCCATTTTCTGCAGTCTATATGGCATTTATCAAACAACTTCGTCTTCATTTGATGCAAGTAATTAACAAAACTTTTTATTCCAAACCAAATACTATTTGGTGTATAAGTTATATTTTGGCACAATATTTTATTTAATAATTTAATTTCTGAAATTTATTATCATCAATATAATAAAAAAATAGATAAAATAATTCATATTTATATATTTAAAGTAATTATTAAAGCATTACAACAAAATATTTTTTTAAAAAAAATAATAAATTAAAATCTTCTTCAATAGCAGGTATAACTTAGTGCAGGGGTAGGCAACCTTGGCTCTTTTATGACTCGTGGACTTCCAACTCCCAGAATTCCTGAGCTAGTATGGCTGGCTCAGGAATTCTGGGAGTTGAAGTCCACGAGTCATAAAAGAGCCAAGGTTGCCTACCCCTGACTTAGTGGGATCCTATGGCCTCTGAGACAGTGATCCAAGAAACAAGATTGATGACTTTTTTTTTTTTTAATCAGAAGGAGCCTTTTTGGAAACAAAAGAAGACAAAAGTTCAGATGATTTTCTAATCCTGAACTTTAGGCTTCCTAAAAATATTCACCTTTGATACTTGGCAAAATGACAACAAGGATGGACAGCCAGAATTCAGAGTTCATTGCATCCAGAAAGGAGGTTCCTCTCATTGCCCCATCAAATTGACCCTTGATAGTGATAATGTATTTTAAAATCCAGAGTTTCTCAGCACTCTGGGAGAATATACAGGATCAAGATTTTTTAGAGACTCCCCTCCACCCAGTATCCAATCAGACGGGGATGGCATGCTTCCAGATTTCACCCATCAAACAATATCCAAGAATGTGACTTTACATTTGATACAATGGCTCTATGGAACAGCTTTTCCCCAAAATTCAGAGAGTCCCAACAATGCTGGATGTGGACCATCCCTTAGACCAGGGGTAGGCAACCTTGGCTCTTTTATGACTCGTGGACTTCAACTCCCAGAATTCCTGAGCCAGCATGGCTGACTCAGGAATTCTGGGAGTTGAAGTCCACGAGTCGTAAAAGAGCCAAGGTTGCCTACCCCTGCCTTAGACACTGGAGCAGAATTTTGTGTGAATCACCAATAAGTATCAATATGTGTTTTGTGAACTATTGTGCTTGGCATATAAGCTATTAGATGTATTACTGGTGGTTGGATTTATATTAGTGAAGTACTTTTCAGTTATTTTTAGTATTGTTAGCTTCCTAGAATGGAGTGGTGAGTGGACAACCATGTAAATTGAATACATAAATAAAGCACAGTCTTTTTCCTGGACTAAAATTAAATATGTTTCAACTAAAGGTGATAAATTGCACAATATTTTCTATAATGGTACATAGATATTAAAACTCATCTAACCAACACTGTGTATGAATAGCATTTTTTAAAGAAAACCAACACTGTGTTTGGCCCTATTTGGCAGTAAAATGCATCAACTTAAAAAGACATTAAAAAGAAATTAATATTTTAAAATTATAAACAGTAATTATTACAAATTAAATGTAGTTATGAGGATGATAATTGATATAGTATGGCTTAATATATGAATTATGTGAAATAATACATCTAATATAAACTAATAGGATAAGCAACATTTGTTATTAGGGAACTAATACAAAATAAACATCATTAAGACATGATAAGCAAAATTATTTTTTTTTCCAAGTCCTACTGATTTTAATGGAAAAAATAAAGCTCCTACATAATCCTTATGCAAAAAATAATCAAGTTTCATTGATCTTAACTTCAGCCTGATTGTCCTCTTTTCTGATCTGATACAATTATAAAGTAAATGTTTGATATATTGTGTAGTATAAGATTAAAAGGACTCGTTCTAGTATTGTTTAAACTTAAAATGTATTTGGATCTTACTTGTTTGGAATACTTATAATTACAGAGTGATCATATTATTGAATATATGTGTGTGTTTATTTATATTTTTTTTAAAAATCGATATTGATACTTGATAATTTCCCAGCATCCATCAGGTATGAATCACATAACCCAGACCTATTCTTTTAAACCTGATACTATCTACAAAATGCTTTATATTTCATGCCTGTGAAATTTTTCTGCAGCACTCCTTTTAAGGAATACCTACTTCACTAAGTACATATTTGCAGCAATCTTCCATAAAGGACTACAACACATTTCTCCAAATAGCCCCTTATGAGATTGTTTTAACCAAGCCCAACTAAACCAAATTTTATGAATATTTGCAGTTGTATTGCTGTTTAGTTCACTTATCTATGTAGCGTTAGCTACAATATAAATAATTAAGACAAATAGTACTTAACCCTATAGTTTACGTCCTACACAAAATATCCTGAAACTGTAGCAACGTAAAAAAAATGTCATATTTCACAGTGTTAACCTAAATATTTCAGTCCTACATAGCTACATGCTGACCCAACAAAATTTGCCCTGAGTCTCTCTTAGATCCAAGGAACCAAGAATGCAATCCCAACGAGTTTACTGAAACATGCTTAACAGGATTGCAACTATGAAGCTGCAAACTGTTTCAACTAGATTGAAATATTTTATTCAACTGTGGATGGAATTGCTAGAAACACTTCAGTCATGCTTGCCTTAACATGCAGTACAAAGTGTTAGGCCCCTATGTATTTTCCCCTCTGTGTACTTTCCCCTCAAAGTAATAGGACAATATTTATTTTAAAAAGTAAAATAAAATCAGATTGGAAGCCTCCAACTCCCATATCTATTATACTTTCTATCTGTTTTAAAATTACTGTTTGTTCTTTCAAATGAGTTTACTCCATTGTCTCTAAGTTCTAGGCCTGCCTTAGGTATGAAAGCCAATTGAGTGATTTTGGGCCAGGCACCTCACAGGGTTGTTGTTATGGGGAAAATAAGAGAAGGAAAGATAATTAGGTATATTTGCTGCCCTTACTTATTTATCAACATAATAAAGTCAGGATTGAAAAAAATAATAAACAAAATTCAGAATAGTTCCTTGGAGACTCAAATTCAGCCAAAATTCAAAATAACATCCAGATAATAACACTATCATGAAATGTATCCTGTTCATCACATTCTTTTTCAAATGAAGTTACTAAAACATTTAATAATTCAGTTCCTTTCATTTTAATCATAAGTACACCTCTTTTAAGTCTAAAGAAACGGAAACAGTATGGGGTGAAAGCTAAACAATTTATTCTCTACTACTGTTTTGTCTACATTTGTATATATTGGCTGCCTTTTTGCCCAAGACAGTTGGTCACACCTCATTTTTGCATATTAAGTTCATTATATGAACTTTAATTTTAATATATATTCTAAAATACTTGGATATCAAATAGTTTTCTAAAATATTTAATTTTCTGTTCTTCATCTCTTGCTTCAAAACTCCCATGTAACTTGCAAGCAAAAGTTTACTGTTTCACTTCAAAAGGCTATGTAAACAAGAAGACATAACCATGTTTAGAAATTCAGATTTATTTATTCTTTTAAAGATATTCATCATAAGGTCCGGGGATGATTAAAGTTCCATTTGATTGTCATGCCAATGAAACAATTCTGAATCTCACAAAACACTAGAGGGCATCAAGGACTCACAAAAAAGCAAAACAAAACAACTCCATCCAAGAGTGAACCGGGTCCGGGTACCACACTAGGAAGGCAGATGTTAACAGAGCTAACAACATTTTTTAAAAAAATGAAATTACAAGCTCCTAAACAACAACGTTTGTTTGTGTGTAGGTGTGGGTGGGAGATTTTCCTCTTCAAAAGCCATACGAAATCATTTCTTAATCAGAAAAAGCGTAATGCAGATTATTGTATTCCTTAATAATAACTCATATACCTCCCCCCCCCCACCCATCAGCTATTTTGCATCCAAGACCGCTGTACACAACCTTGAACCACAGGCGGGCTAACCCCGGCGGCAGGTCCAAAAACCCTTCCAGGGCAACATCCAGCGCAGTTGTACAGGAGACCAAGCCGCCTCCCCCCCCGCGCAAGAACTTTTTATTCTGGGAATAACAGAAGAATAGAAAAATAAATGTAAAAAGAACTTTTATTCTGGGAAGGGGAACCCAAGTTTGAAGATGAGCCGGTGGAGAAAGCACCAACCGCCGCCCGCCGCCTCCGGGACCTCGCTTACCTGCTGGAGGGGCGCACCGGGGCGCCTCCTCTTTGCTCACTCAAACTTGGGAGTCCCTCTTCCGCTCGGGGCTCCTCGTTCCCAGAAAGGGCCAGCGAGAGGCGGACGGCGGCGCCCTCGTCAGTCCGCACCGCCTTCCTGGCGGAGCTGGAAAGGACTCGAGGAAGACGCGGCAGCGGCTCCCTCGCTCTTGCTTCCCCGGGAAAAAGGGGGCGGGAGGGCGTGAAGCGCGCAGCCAAGGAAAGGGCGGGCGGCGCATCCCCCTCAGGGAAAAGCCGCCCTCCCGCCGCCGCCGCCGCCGCCGCCTCCACTGAGACTTTTTGACGGGAAGCAGCTCAACACCTTCCACTCTAGAAGGGGGCAGAACACCGAGGGCCGGGCTCCCCTTTCCATTGGTGGAGGGCTTTCCTTACTTAACCAATAAGCGTTTAGGGGGGACTGCGGCCTTGGAGAAGGGCGGCTCGGGTCCTCTGGGCGCCGTTGGGGGGGGCGTGGCCGGTCTCGCGGTGGGACTTTTTGCAAAAACCGGACGGTGAGCGAGGGAGAGCAACCTTCGCGGTTTCTAATACGAGAACCCGAATACAGTACCGTGGAAACAAAAGCATTCGGGGCTGCTGCTCAGGGCTAGTTTAGTCCTAGCAGGCTTTCATTCCACTGCATGTACGCCTCTCTCCCCCGGTAAAATCCATAAGCAATACTCTGAATCAACGGCGTTTAAATGCGCGCATCCTGAACTATAATCGGACACTGAGCGAACGAGCAACTGTAGAGGACACGCGTCGCCTTGAAATATGCAAGGAAACAGAAACTGAACCAATTAGAAGGACCTTCAAATAAAATAAAGAGGAATAAAGGAGGGGCAGAGTTTGAAAAGAAACTTAACAGTATTAGTAAGAGGAATCTTTTCAGCACTAATTCTAGGGCGGGTTGCTTTATTAAGCCGAGTGTGAGAATTATGACAAGGCTAAAAATGATTCGGTTTCTTTTCCTTCCTTAAGGGGTCTTTGGGTATATATGCCTATTTAACAGACCCAGAGCGTTCCCAGGCTGTATTAATCAGATTAAAAGATTCCTGATACCCAGAATTCAGTGGGGAAATGATCTTTCAGCGCATTCTTTAAATCCTCTCCCCTCCACCCCCGTTTTATTATTTTCCCTTTTATTCCTGTGAAGGGAGATCAGGTTACAAAAAAGCAATGACCAGCACATAGTTATTTAACTATAGCTTTATGGCTCAAGAGGCATAGTTTAGTTCAATCATAGACTGGCACTTTTAATCAATGTACTCTCAATTATATATTTATGTATGTAGCAGAATTGCTGGCAATTTGGCAAGATGAAGGTTTGAGAGTTATGCAAATCAGTGTATCAGAAGCCCTCCTCTGTAAGCCCTGGATGTGGCAGTGACACCAGCTAAATGCCAATTTTATTTTTATAAAGTGTCCTTGCATGACCTCTTAGTTCAGTGTCAGAGCACCATGGGAGATATAAATGGCAGAACTCTCTTTTTTTAATGCTGATTGTGGAGGATGAGATTTGGGGCTTAGACGGGGGCGAGCTCTCTTCCATACTATAAAATCATTGATTCTGAACTTTGTCCGAGGAAGAAATTCATTGTTCTCTGTCTTTTTCAGTAGCCGAGGATTAGTCTACCAGAACTGCAAGAGAAATTACATATGCATAACAACATATCCATATTATGACCTTTTATCACAACAAACACCAAAATATTAACTTTATTTAAAATGCTGGAGTGGGTTTGTATAATACATGCTTAACAAATGGACTCTATTGCCATCAAGTATACTATGAAACAGTATATTTCAGACAATTCTTTGTTTATCAATATAACCCTGTAAATTAGATTAGGGGCATGAATGTTGCTGTATTAATGACATGGCCTTTGTGTATAAATATATGTATTATATAGCAATAAATAAAACAAACATCACTGAAAGAAGAAAGCATTCTGATAAGCTCATTTACACAGGCAATAAGAAATGGCAAGGTGATCAGAGCAGTTCAAACTAATAGAATATTTGTTTTTCCTTCCTCCTTTTATTATTACACATCACATCATTGAAAGATACGTTCTGTTTCCTGCAAGCTATTCCTGAATGTATTCATCCTCCTTTTTTTTTCTTTGAACTTTTCGATGAAAAATAGATTGGCTGTATTCCTTTACTTGTTTTTTTTTTCATTTTCCAACTTCCATTTTCACAAATATTTCTTGTGGGTTTCTTTGTTTTGTTCATGCCACTTGGGCTTTAGGTGACGGATACCAGAAAATAAAAATGAGCTCTTGCCTTTAGGTGTCAATCCATACGGAGTGTCTTCTGCAGGTGTTGCTGAAATAGCAGAGACAACTGTGCCGAGTGCAAGTATTTTCAGTAGCTCTGTTCTCAAAACAATTGATACCTTTCAGAATCAAGTTATTCAATTGGTTGCAGAAAGCAGAGTTAAGGATTGCTGCTGTGTATGTTTGCTCCTGAAGCTGCAGTATGATAGAAATTGGTGGTCAAACTGATGAAGGAAGTTTTTGTCCATGCACAAGTGACTCCAGTGTTGAAATGGTATTGGCTGTGACTAATTAAATTCAATTTGGGCTTATGAGGACATAAAAGACTTGGGAATGGGATATCTCTAGACCAGGGCTTTTCAACCTTTTCACCCATTGTACCACTTTTAGGATATGGCAACATCCGAGTACCCCCAGTCCCCTAGCAAGGTGTAAAAAACTTGATGACCCAAAAAAAAGGAAAAAAGTGATAAAGTACAGGTAGTCCTCGACTTACAACAGTTTGCTTAGTGACTGTTCGAAGTTACAATGGCACTGAAAAAAGTGCCCTCCAAGCCACAGCTGAGCAAGACACCTGCTTGCCCGCCCGGCCGCGCTCTTCCTCCTGTCCAAGGTTTTCATTGTTGTGAGCATTTCTGTTGAGGATTGGCAGCGGGTGTGGGGTGTGGGAGTGTTTGGTTTTTATTCCCCCAGTCTGCTGGGTGGTTGCAGCAGATTTTGGTCACTTCACATGACCCTGGGACACTGTGACCGTCATAAATATGAATCAGTTGCCAAGCATCTGAATGTAAATCACAAGACCCTGGAGATGCTGCAACATTCCAGCTGATTGGCGCTTCTTCTGGGCTCAGCAGAAGCGCCAGGATCAGTGCTGCTTTCCAGCTGATTGGTGCTTCTTCAGGGCTTAGCAGAAGCACCAGGATCAGCGTCGAGCTCCAGCCGGAGCCTGGCGTTGATCCTGGCACTTCCACTGAGCCCTGACAGCCCTGCAGCTCCAGCTATCTCTCACTCAGGCTTGTGCAGTGCTGCCACTGGTTCAGCTCATTCCCCTCCCCTACTACCACTTTTCTAGGATGGTCGTGTACCACTTGCCAGGTGCCAATGTACCACAGGTGGTACCCGTACCACTGGTTGAAAAGCCCTGCTCTAGACCAGTGTTTCTCCATCTTGTGAAGATGTGTGAACTTCAATTCCCAGTATGTCTGGCTAAGGAATTCTGGGAATTGAAGTCCACACATCTTAAAAGTTGCCAAGGTTGAGAATTACTGATCTAAATTTTTCCCATTTTGATTATAGACAGTTGCTACCAGTATGAGAGAAAATCCTGCTGACTGCCATTGTACAATTACAGTGGTACCTCAGTATTCATCATTAATTGCTTCCGGGCAATGCAATTAGTACCAAAAACAATGAGTACCAAACAAGTTTTTCCCATAAGAAATAATTATAGTGAGTCACAAGGCAGTCAATACCCGCACATTTTAGCTTGTGCATTGAGTACCAAACAAGGAGTACCAGAACAAAATTTTCTTGTCAGAATGCTTTGAGTACTGAATTGGATGAGTTTCAGAGCAGTTGTGTACCAAGATACCACTGTACTTGCAAACTAGCCATCTCTAGACTGGTTCTACTTTCTATATTATTTTTTCTCCCTCCAATATTCAGGAAGATCCTATTGTTATGTATTGTAAGTGCCTATTGAAAATTGTGAACATTATTTGTAAGCATTATGTCCTCTTTCCCCCCTTTTAAATATTAAATATTATATATATATATATATATATATATATATATATATATATATATATATATATATATATTTCATTGACTGTAAACTCAGTTCAGTACAAATTTTACTACTGTCTTAGACCAGCAGAGAAACAACGTATGTATTATGCTCTCTCTGAGAGTTATTTTTATGATTCAGTTTACAGTACAATTATATGTTAATACAGATAAAAAAAACAAAGAAGTTATCAAAACTAGTTAAATTGCTTTGATCAGCTGTTGACATATACAAGTGATGGTGCAAATTGTAGCCACTAAATCAAATGTTGCATTTTGATCGGAAAAAAGTGGGATCTATATAATAAACAGAGCTGATTGACATTTTTGTTAACAAGGGGATAAGAAGAATAAGAATGAATTGAACCTTTCTATAATATAATATCTCTATCTCACCACCTAGCCTATGTGAAACAGATATCCTCAGCATATTCAAAGTTAGAATCATAGACAGTTGCAGGTGCAAAGTTTTACCTATTGCTCTAATGCTAATGTAAGTACAATACCTAGGAGATTAGTAGCATAAAAATACTAAGAAATAGTTAGCTGTAGGAAATTAATTAAAGCTAACAATTTGAACAACAAACCATAAGACTCACTGAAGATTTTCCTTCAATTTTTTTACAATCTAGTGAAAGCTTTTCAACAGAATTGGCAGATGGAAAAAATCATTTGAAATAAGGATAAATTAAAATAAAATGAACACATCCAAATTTAAATATAAATTTCAAAGTACATTTGATACAGACTGTGGAAATGGAAATAGAGCTCTTAAGAACTGGGCTGAACTATTTCCAGTGAGCTAGAATCATTGTGAGTATAGATACGGGTATCATACAACCGCTTGGACTACCATTGTTGTTTTAAACTATAATGATAATGGATCTTCTTAGATCCACAAAGCTCTGTAAAAATGATCGTGCTATGGATATGGACATTTTTCATAGCCTTTTATGATTGCTTTAAAATGGTTGCATGGAAAATGATCCTTACAGAACACACACACACACGCACACACACACACACAAACGTGTATGTGTATTCAGCAAAGGGCATAATTTTCCTTTTTTGATAACCAATTATTAATGGTTACTCTCTACAGCAAGAGTCCTTAAATCTTTCCACTTCACTTGAAATCAGTGATACTAGAACTAAATTACTATAAAATTAATATGAAGCTAAACAGCAAAAAAGCTAATATTTAATTTTGTGTTACTCCCTCTGGATTGGCATTAAATCAGTCAGCACTCTGTGATAATTACATCTAACTTTTAGATAGAGTGTTACAGCGTTTGAATGATAGAAACCGTACATTTATTCCAGATTTTATTCCAACTGTGTCTTTTTTAAGACCTGGTCTTTTTTTTTTTTTTTTTACCTCCAAAAGAGGCACCAGGACTTATTTTCGGTGTGTGTGTGTGTGTCTTTTCCACTTACCTCACTGCAATGGCACTGACACCCCCACCCAGCTGGCCCACTTCTGCAGCCAAAGGAGCAGCTTCATTCTACAGATGAGAACGGAGCTCGGGCCTGCATTTTGCAATCAGGCTTTTCCGGAAGGCCACTACAGCTGAGAACCGAGCTATGGATACAATCCGTAGCTCGGTTCTTGGCTGCAGAGGCCTTCCGGAAAGACCTCTGACT
>NW_015387766.1:286256-287314 GCF_001527695.2 Protobothrops mucrosquamatus | reverse complement strand
CCACCCTCATTGCGTCATCAGATAATCGCCCGGCCACCCTCTTCAGGGTGACCCGCTCTCTCCTCCAGTTGAGGGAGGGAGGGGATCCCCTGGAGGGGAGGGCCGAGGACTTTGCTCAATATCTGTATGACAAAGTCGCTCGGATCCGAGAAGGTCTTGTCTCTGACTGGGTGGCCCCGGGGGAGGAGACGGGAGCAGGACTTGAGACTGTTATATGGGAGGAGTTTGACTCTGTGGCCCCCGAGGACGTGGACAGGATCCTGGGGAGGCTGAATGCAACCACATGTTTATTGGATCCGTGCCCCTCCTGGCTGGTACTGGCTGCCCGGGAGGGTACACGAGCATGGCTCCAGGGAATTATAAACGCTTCTTTACGGGAGGGTGTCTTCCCCGTAGCCTTGAAGGAGGCGGTGGTGAGGCCCCTCCTTAAGAAGCCTTCCCTGGACCCAGATGTATTAGCTATCGCCCGGTCTCCAACCTTCGCTTTGTGGCGAAGGTTGTTGAGAGTGTGGTTGCGCAGCAATTCCCCCGGCACATGGAGAAAACAGTCTATCTAGACCCGCTCCAGTCGGGCTTCAGGCCGGGATACAGCACGGAAACGGCATTGGTCACACTGGTAAATGATCTCTGGAGGGCCCGGGACAGGGGTCATTCCTCTGTCCTAGTTCTTTTGGACCTCTCAGTGGCTTTTGATACTGTGGACCACGGTATCATGCTGCGGCACCTGGTGGAGTTGGGAGTGGGAGGCACCGTTATGCGGTGGTTCTCCTCCTTCCTCACCGACCGCACGCAGTCTGTATTGGCAGGGGGACAGAGGTTGAGCCCAAGGCCCCTAACTTGTGGGGTGCCACAAGGGTCGGTCCTCTCCCCCCTATTGTTCAATATTTATGTGAAGCCGCTGGGTGAGATCATCCGTGGCTTTGGGGTGGATTTCCATCAGTACGCTGATGATACTCAGCTGTACATTTCCACCCCAGGCCACCCCAATGATGCCCTTGACGTGATGGCCTGGTGCCTGGAGGCCGTACGGGTCTGGATGGGGAGAAACAGACTCAGAC
>NW_015387766.1:276316-285736 GCF_001527695.2 Protobothrops mucrosquamatus | reverse complement strand
AAAAAAATCAATATTTCATTTTAATTGTATTTTAAACTTAGTATTTTGTATGGTTTGTCTGTTTTTTAACTTGCTGTAAGCCGCCCTGAGTCCGCCAGGAGAAGGGCGGGGTATAAATTTAATAAAACCTAAAACCTAAACCTAAACCTCTACTGATATAAAAGAACTCTGCAGGCTTTTCTCTATCCCAGGGGTTCTCAACCTTGGCAACTTTAAGACTTGTGGACTTCAACTCCCAGCTTTGCTGGCTGAGGAATTCTGGGAGTTGAAGTCCACAAGTCTTAAAGTTGCCAAGGTTGAGAACCCCTGAAACAGACAGAAGACCAAATGGAGAAAGGAAGTAGAGGAGGAGTGAGTTAGATAACAGGATAACTCATTCTTTTTCCATTAAAAAGTATCTCTCGATTAATAAACTGGTTATTACCTGCTTGGGTGCTTAGATTTTGTTGTATGTGTTCTAATGTTGTATTTTGTGTTTTGATAAGTATGTTTTCAACCAGAAAGATAGATATTTTCTAAGTAGGTAACAGATGATTTGTAATGGGGCATAAATAGCCCCTGTAAACAATTGGAAGATGTGTAATAGGAATAGATCTCAAGTTTCATCCTGAAAAGAAATGAAGCACTGTTCATCTTATATTTGCCATATGAAATGATGAATTGAAGGCCAAAACCTGCAGAATGAGCTAATCCCATTGAATTAAAAAGCATTCAGATTTGTGCTGGATAGTAGTCATTATTCAGATATTAAGCTGTTTAACTAAAGCTTTCAGTGCAGCTTTCAAATTTTACAGGAACTAAACATAAAATAGGTAGAAAAAATTGCCCGTATAAAATGTATGTAAAATAAATAACTCTGAAAGGTGTAGGCAAATAATACTGTTTTCATGCATGAAATTTAGATGAAAGACCAGATGGAACTTCCTGAAAAAGAAATTTGACAGATGCTGTATGCTAATATTGCAACAGATATGCTTTTTATGGTCACTATCAGATGAACTGAATTCAGAAATGGACATAAGGCAGATTCACATTGCTGCTTGGCCATTGACAGAATGGGCGTCTCACCATTTTATAAATACAGGAATAGATGAAATTCTCTTCCTTCTATTCTCAGCTCATTGCAATTGCTCTGTGCACCCACTTTATCTTGATTGCTGGGCAGCGATTCAAAAGATGGCCATTAAGCCAATGAACCATCCTTGTCTTCATGCGACTTTCAAGCCTTATCTCTTCCAGTAGGCACCTTTTTAGTTTCTATCCAGGTTGGGTGAAGCAGATTCCCTTTGCTTTCCCAGTTTGACTCACAGTACTACAAAGATTCCCTTCCCTTCCCTTCCCTTCTAATTTTTAAACAATTGTATTTTTTAAAAAATGTAAGAACATGATTACTTTGTTTTTATGAAATTAGGCAATCAGTTCTTCCTTGCTACAAATAACCTTACATGAGGCTACAGAAGAACATAAGGATGAAAGGAAAATCTTTCCCCTGTTGCTCTGATTATTGTAGCCTCAGAGCTAGGATGGTATTATAAGAAAAAAAAAATCATGTCAAAGGAGGTAATATTGGAAAAAGGAGAGGGGAGAGCATCCATATTTACAAACATCAGAAACAGCAGTTGAAAGATGCAGGGTCTAGTGAGGAGGCTACCTTATGAGGACAAATTATGCATTGTAAAGATCACTTGGAAATGGGAGATACTTCCAATGTAATCTACCAGATCTCCTGCATGGATTGCCCCTATGACTATGTCAGAAACACAGGGAGGAAGCTAACTACCAGATTGCAAGAACACAAGCAAGCGGTCTGACGAGGAGATCCTGAACTCATTGGTAGCCTTATATCGCAGTGAACAAGGACATATATTCAATTTTGCAGCTACTAAGATTGTTGGATGAGCAGGTACAAAAACAACCAGGGAAGTGACTGAAGCCTGGGAAACGGGCCCCTCATCAGTCAACAGGAATGCTGACTTACCACCAGTTTATCTAGTAATCAGCAGGTGAGGGCTTGGCAGCACAAGGAAACAACAGCCAACAACTTAATAGCCTGCTATCAACACCCCAATCAACAACTAAAAAGCCATATAAATACTACAGACAGAATACCTCAAAGCTCACACTCTGCTAGAGAGAAGTTCCCTGAGGATAGGCTCCAGAATGAAGACTAAACCTCTAGTCCTGGTGACCATCCCAGATTGGATCCTGCAACACTATCCTGGGACACGTATATTCTCTTTCATTCGTGAAAATGTCTTTTCTTATTTTAAACCTAAATTCTGGGACAACAGAAAACATATTTAGACTGATGTCTGTTTAGCTATAAGAAAGTTCCACTGGATGCATTCAGTTTTCCTTACTGGTAAGTGTGCACAAAGTCACAGACAAAATTTCATACATCCTTCTGATTAAGAAAAAAAAAAGTTATTTATGGAAGGAGCAAAAATTCTCATTTTGTCTTTCTTGCCATTATACCCAGGCTCTTGATTTCAAGAAGTTTTCTCGAGTTAATACATTATCAAGTTTGGGTGGTAGAAACTGGGAGTGAATTAATTTTAGTGAGATGTTTTGAATATATGTCAGTGTGATTGAAAGGTCCTTGGCAGTGAAATTGGAGGAATGTGTTATGTGAGAGAAAGGATTAAAGAGAAATGAAAATACTGGGCTCCTAGTCAATTGACTAAAGCACCTTTGTTATGCTTAAGGAGGCAGTATTTAATTAGAAGTTCTATAGCTTTCTTCACAAGTATAAAGGAGTGTAAAAATATTTGCAATGGATAGAAAGAAAAAAGTGATATATATTTTGATTTGAAAATGGTAAGAAGGTAGTAGCTTAACAAGCAATAATTTTGAAAATGTCTCCAACATTTCCTCCTTGCTGCCACACTAATGCAATTGGCTATGCTTGGGATTATTCAAAGATTGTTTTCATATGGTAAGATTAGTTTCTGCCTTGTGAAAACCATTTTAAAAATTGGAAAAGGAGTCCAACTAACACCAGGCCACTCTAGACGAGTTCAAATCACCAGGATCTGATGGATTACATCCCAGAGTTCTGAAAGAGTTGGCAGACATGATCTCAGAACCATTGAACGATATCTTTCAAAGATCCCTAGAGCACTGGGGAACTACCAGATGATTAAGAAAGAGCAGATGTGGTTCCCATCTTCAAAAAAGGGAAGAAATAGATCCAAACAAATCTTATTTCATTCTGTGACAAAGTGACTAAATTAGTGGATTAGCAAAATGCTGTGGACATAGCATACATGGATTTCACTAAGAAATTTGATAACATAGACCACAACCTATTTCTGGATAAGCTATAAAAATGTCAGATAGACAGCATCACCACCAGATGGATTTGTAATTGGCTGACAAACTGCACTCAATATATAGTCCTTAATGGAATTACATCTACATGGAGGGAAGTAAGCAGTGAGGTACCCCAAGTTTTTGTTTTAGGCCCGATACTCTTTAATATCATCATAAATGATTTAGATGAGAGAACAGAACGGGAATTCATCAAATTTGCAGATGACACCAAGCTGGTAGAAATAGTCACTACCTCAGAAGATAGACTCAAGATCCAGATTGATCTTAACAGACTTGAAGACTGGGCCCTATCTAACAAAATGAAATTCAATGTAGAGAAAAGTAAGGTTTTAAGAAAGAAAAGCCAAACGTACAGGTACAGATTAGATGAAACCTGGCTCAATAGCAGTAACTGTGAGAGGGATCTTGGAGTCCTAGTGGATAATCACTTAAATATGAGCCAGCAGGGTGCTGTAGCTGCCTAAAAAGCCAATGCAATCCTAGGATGCATTAACTGAGGGATAGAATCAAGTTCATGTGAAGTGTTAGTACAGTCTTGGTAAGACTACATTTGGAATACCGCATCCAGTTTTGGTCACCACAATGAAAAAATATGTTGAGACACTGGAAAGAGTGCAGAGAAGAGAACAAAGATGATGAGGGAGTTGGAGGCTAGAACATATGTAGAATTGTTGCAGGAATTGGGTATATCTAGTCTAGTGAAAAGAAGGACAAGGGGTGAAATGATAGCAGTGTTCCAATATTTGAGGGACTGCCAGAAAGAAGAGAGGGCCAACTATTTTCCAAAGGACCAGAAGACAAGAAAAAGAGACAATGGATGTTAATCAAGGAGAGATCCAACATGGAACTAAGTATAAATTTCCTGACAGTGAGAACAATTAACCAGTGGAATGGCTTGCCTTCAGAAGTTGTGGCTGTTCCATCACTGGAGGTATTTAAGAAGAGACTAGATAGCATTTGTCTGAAATTGTATAGAGTTTCCTGCCTGAGCAGATGTATGGATCCCCAATCTTATTTGGTCAGCAAAGAAGAGTTCTGTCTGTCAGACCATGCCAAATTTGTGTGGCTATCTCAAAGCCATATGAGAATCGTGGTGGATCACTTAGACATTCATATAGTATCTGACTTGTAGCCTGTAAAAGCCGAATGAAGAAATTAGATCAGCCTTTAACTATTTGGTGCACTCTCAGTATGAGTTCACTAGGTTGCATGCAGCAAAATAAAGTTTTTAAATATTGAAGGAATGGCCTGTTTTTTAGAATGTCCTTAGGTTGTGAGACTATAATAATACTCCTTTCCCTTACATATTTCAGAACAAATCCTTCAGGATATAAGAAAATACTGTATCTCCTATAAATGACAGTACTGTAAATACTGTCTATGTTTAATTTGACTTTTTATTCTTCATGAATGAATAAATCTTTATTATAACCAAAGGCATGCTCCATCTTCCAGCTAGGATGGCAGAACATTTTCGAATAATCCTGCCAAAGATTTGATAAATATTGCCAAAAATGGTATACCACAGATGTGTCGGTTTTCTTGAACCCATTTTGCAGATTGGTGTTCTTAATAGTCATATCTTCTTCTTTTTTTATAAGAAGTTTTATTAGTTTTTCAATTTTACAGCCAAGTATTTAGGAAGCATCACGGTGATAGGGTAGTCAATAGTCCAATAACAAAATCTTTCATACATATCTCAGATTACATCATTAAAAACTCCTCTATTTCCCTTAATTATTGTATCAAATTCAAGTTAATACATTTCTAATTATAGCTCAGTCATTTCAATACATTTGTCAATATAATTTTGCTTATACATATCCAAGTCCTGTTTTTAAATTTTACCTAATCCCAATTACCGTATTCCAATTTGGTCTTTAATAACCATAATGTTTAAACTTCGGGTAACCCAAATTTCCCTAATTTCATTACAGAGTAATTATCATGTCTAAAATACACATATTATTCAGATAGTTACATTTTCAGAAGTATATTCTATTTCTCATCCTAGTAACTCATCATTTACTAATAAACTGTCTTTTATTGTCACAAACCCCTTTCCATATTATATTTCAAAACTATAGTTTAATAGCTAATTTTCATTTTCTTTATAAGTCTAAGTCCTGGATATTAGATCAATCAATATCTCTAAAAATCTCCTTAGCCCATTAGGTAAAATTTTAAGCTGTTCCATCATCAATCAGCAATAAGGAGAGAGAGGAAAAAGGAAATCCCATTTTTGAATCTAACTCTAGCTTTCTTTTTGTGCCAAGCAGGTTTCCATACCAGTGCCCCTGAATCCTCAAGTGGGTCTCCCTTCATTCCTACACATGTTGTTTGAATCAAGGGAGACCATCCAGTTAGTCATATCTTCTAAAAATGCAATAATTTATTACAGTTATTTTATTTTATAAAGGCACAGAACCACTTTTTTGTTGTATTCTACTAAAATTCTACCAAAATGTTTGGTCATCTAAATCAAGAGTCCCCAATCCTCGGTCTGTGGACTAGTACCAGGCCGCGGCATGCCAGCAACCGGTCCGCACAAATAAGCAAAGCCCCATTTGTGAAATGCAGGCAGCACACAAAACCACGCACCCTCTGGTTCACGGAAAAACCTCTCTCCACGGAACTGGTCCCTGGTGCCAAAAATGTTGGGGACCTCTGATCTAAATAGAAATATTTGCTCACCTAAATAAAAAAACTCACAATACTGAGGTGTTACATCAGTTTGATGAAGCTGAATTCAAAAGATTTCCATTTTCTTAGAACATTGAAAAATAATCATTTGTTAATTTTTTTTATCACATGCAGCAAACGTAGCTAATATTCCTTCCTCTTCCTATTTTCCTCACAACAGCAATGCTGTGAGATAGGTTGAGTTAAGAGAAATGACTGGCCCAGTGTCACCCACTTGGCTTTCATGCTTAAGAGAGGCCTAGAATTCATAATCTCCAGCACTTTAGCCATTACATCAGACTATTTTTTAAAAAATAAATCACAGTAGCTATGTGACTTAAGATACTGTATAAATATGATTTACAAGCCTCAGTGGCTAGGGCCATATAACACATTAAGCAGAAAACAATTGTATCAGAGATTAGCACAGTGTATGTGATTGAAAATATACCATGTTGTAACAGGGGCTCTTTCATGATCGCATACAATATAAACATTATTTCCTCCCTGATGATTGTTATAGAATCATATAAATGATAATCTTCACTCCTGATAATAAACCATAATGTGCACGTTGCTTTTAGCTGAGTGCAATATGTGAACCAAGCTGTCCTGGTTTGATAATGATGTCTTTTAGTTTAGCATGATATGTGAACAAAGACATTTTCGTTTATAACTAGCTGTACCCAGCCACACGTTGCTGTGGCTCAGTCTGGTAAAAGCATGTGTTGCTTTTACGTCCAACAGATGGCGCTGTTTTTTTAAAAAAGCATGTTTTTACCTGTCACAGGTGTGACATCTATATAATATAGGTATATAAAAACACGCACGTATTCAAATGCAACGTTGTGTCAAAATTTCAAAGCAATCGGTGAAGAACTTTCGGAGATTTAAGATTTTGAACAAACGAACATTTACATTTTTATTTATATAGAAAAGGTCAAAGCAAGATTTAGCATAGGGATATCTGTGGGCCCTTGGATTGCCCACAGAAGGCTTAAGTTTTCTTCCCTGGGGAATACTGGCAAGTGTCAATCACATAGTGGCAAGTTTCAATTATATGTCTGTCTGTTTGCCTACCTGCCTGCATCTGTCTTTCTGACTGTCTGTCTATCACATATATATTAAGGCTCTGGGAGATTTCATGCATTATTTTCTGCTGAAAATAGCAACACTAAGTCTACCAATATAAATGTAATAAACAAAATGTATTACCAACAGGTGCTTTCAGAAGGAAGTCAGAAAGGAAGAGATATACGGCTTCTAAAAGAAAACTTTGTGCGCCTTTCCCATAGTGATATATGTGATACAGTGTTTATCTGAAATATTATGGTTTATAATTTGCAAACACAGATTGATCTTGAATGTCATACACTTCTTATGTCACGAGACAAGTGCAAATGTTTCATATATTGGTGATTATTTTATCCCATCATTTGTTAAACAACATATTAATGTTTTAATGAAACAATACTTTTTTTTCTTCTCTCAACCAATCCTCAAGTTTTATGGAGTTCTATTAATTTGTTTGCAATTAAACAACATCAAGACAGAAAGGCAAAATATAAAGGGTTGGGATTAGGATTAAATCTAAATATCCATCCTCTCAATTCACTCTGCCTCTTTTCCCTCCAAAAGAGCCTGCATCATTTTTCCAGTTTATATAAAGAACAATCACTTGAACTGTCTGCCCTTGTTGTGGAATCTTATTCATTTATATTAATGTTACTTGACTCCCGCCTGACTGGAATATTAAATGTAGTATCTAGATTAAATATCGAACTTCATTTTATACTCCCCCCCCCAGCTCACTGAAATATAAATAACAAATTGAAAATGTCACTAAAAGAGAAACTGGGAAAACACCACATCTGTCAGTTGAGCTAAGTAGAAACAGTTTGAGCGTGCAAAACCGTTTTTAATCTGATGGCAGCCAGATTATTTTCTACCTAAATTGATATGCAACCTCTAGAGAATCTGTTATATAGAGGGCTAGAATGGGTGACAGCAATATCTGGCTCAAGAATTATAAGCTGATCTCCGATTATCTTTCACGGCCAATGGTATCCTAATAACATCTTATGTGTGGCAAAAATCTATATTCTGAGTTTGGAAAAACCTAAAAACATATTGATTATTGTATCAAAAGTAGGTTACATTCAGTAATGTGTAAAATATTCTAAACTCCTGTGTTTTGATATTAAAATTCCTGGTTTTATGCTGAAAGAGTTTACTGGTACTATCTCGATTGGTCTGAATTATTCTGGGAGTGTTTGAGCTTCAAGTTCAAGAAGTTTTACTATAGCTATATCTGAACAATATTTAGTTTAGACCCACATTTGGCAGGAATACAAATTTCCATTCTTCCCTGCAACATCTCTGACAAGGTTTTTCACTCCCATTTCCAGCACTCTCATCCATTACTAAAGAGATTAGTCAAGCTGTTTTGAGATTCATATCCATTTTACCAATGATTTCTATGCCCTGAATCCTTAAACTAAAAATAATATTTAAAGCCTCAGGTTAAGGTTATCTTAAATTCTATAGAATCTGCACTTGGTGTTGCTGGATTCCATTTCAATGCCTCTAAATATTCCAAACAGCATAGGTTTCATTGTAGCTTGCAAAATTAATGTTCTGATGCTGTGCTGATCTTTGAATTCTTTTGGACAGAGAATTGAGTGAAGTTTTCCTGTGAGGTGCCTTCACAAAGTAAAATAGCAGACTGTGGAAGAGATATATGCTGCTTTGCTTTATTCAGCTACAGAAACCTGCAGATAGATCTACTGAAGTGATCTGTTCTGGTATACTCTTTGTTGAAGTAGAGTAGGGGTCTTTTGATATTCATAATACTGTTATATCTCTTATAAAAAAACCTTTGAGATCTGTTGGCAAGTCCTGCATTACATCTTCTGGAACTGACATGCCTAAACTTGGTATCTCGCTTTGTTCTTTCCTTACTGGAAATTCTACAGAGATATCAGTCATCTAGCCTCGCAAATATAAGATACCATGGCATTAAAGTCCATTATCACAATGCTGCCTACTGTTAACTATCAAGCACCATTTGCATAAGATATGTTTTCACCACCTGTCAGCTAAATTACACTCACCACTTTTCGCACTGTCATCTTTAGATATATGTGAAATTCTTTGTTTCCAACTTCTTCTCTCCCATTAAGCTTATTTTCAGCTTCCTTCCTCATCCATTCACAGGCATACTTCTATCTGTCTATCTAGGCCAGCGGTTCTCAACCTATGGGTCGCGACCCCATTTGGGGTCGATCGACCATTTCACGGGGGGTCGCCAAGCAAGGCTGTCCGTCATTTTTTCCCCCTTTTCCGGCGGGTGCCTTACCTCCCTTGAGCTGGGCCAGCTGGTGGTCGGCCTGCTCCGTCTCTGCC
>NW_015387766.1:269250-274695 GCF_001527695.2 Protobothrops mucrosquamatus | reverse complement strand
GGATTGTTTAAGTTTAGAGTTTGGAGTTAGAGATATTAATATTTGTTTACTTGTATTTGAATATTAGCCTAGGTTTGGTTTGGGAAGTCCGGGGGGTGGGGGGATGGGATATAACATTGTGTAATATCTGTGATGTATTTCTTTTTTTTTATGATGAAAACAATAAAATTTTATATTGAAAAAAAAAAAAAAAAAAGGTTGAGAATCACTGATCTAGGCCTTTTGCTTTCTTCTTTGCAGCCGGAGTCTGAAACATAAATCAGTAGACAATAATGGCTGCCTGGAAAAATTAAAAAATAGGGAGGCCCTGCAGTATTTTTCCAGGTCCAGTAATAATCATGCCTGAATTATTTCATATATTCAGCTTTTTAAAGAATCTTTTAAAATTGTCAACTGCCTTGTTAGACTTCTATTGACAGAAAGATGTCTTTTATTGTTGTAACACCTCCTGAACTGTTTCTGTCTCTGGACCACAACCGACTGCTGAATCACCTTTGTCAATTATTTCAGCAGAATCCCCATCCCCCATAAGAATTTGTGGCCATTTTCTGGGGATGCAGTTGGGGAATCCATCTTATGAGAAAGCCTTGTTGTGTTTCAAACACACTCCTACGCCTGGAGACAGAATTGATAAAAGTTGAAGAAAAAATCTTTATAGCGTTTTTAAATTTTTGGCTAAAACTTAATTTCTTTCCTCAAGGCCTTGCACTAATAATTCTCCAAGATACATTTGTCTTGTCATGGATCAAGGTTGTTGAATCCAACCTTACTAAACTAGGCTTTTCTCCATCCTCAATACGCAAGTTGGACTATGATCAGGCAGAACAAACCCTGAGACAAAGGGTAAGCACATAGAGAGGCAAGCGGACTTAGAGAAAGTTCCGTTGTTTCTGGCTCCAGATTCTATTAAGTATACTGTCACCCCTACGAGTTATCTCTAGCCAGTTAAAGATAGTGAATCATTGGAAAGCCTTTTCACTTGTGTGATGTCATTTGGTCCCTCAGCCGCCTTAGATGGCAAATATAAAGGGATATATCATTGGCTGAAAGACTGTGTCCCTGTGACATTTGAACAAAAATTATTTTCCCGATAATTAATAGGTATCTCGGCCATTCTGACACGTTTTATCTTCAGCGGTTGCTTGAGGATGAATGGATCGTCATAGCGCAAGTAGCTAGATTCTGCGCAGGGGCACTAAAGATTCATGGGAACTTGATGAATAATTCATTATATCAACTTTATACAATTAATGCACCAAATCTTTTGATGTTATTACCCTGTTGTATTTTAGTACCTCACAACTATAGATTTTTACAATTTAAGGATTAATATTACATTATTGCTTAGACTGTGATGTTGACTGTGAGAGACTGCCAAATTATGATTTTAACATAGATTTTATTTTATACTAGAATCTTTAACCAGATACTCTTTGAGTATTTTAAATCGTACTAGTATTTGACTGTAATAAATATTTTTTTATCTCCTGAATGTAAAATTCATGGATGAATTCAGATTTAAAATCTGTTCTGATTACTGCAAATCATCTAAATAAAAAAACAAATTGTGGGGGGAAAAATCCCCCCATTGGGCAGCGTCAACAGTCTTTACTGTTTGTCTTTTGTGGGATAAGCCTGAGTCATGAGTAATAGAATTCATACTTTCATAAGGGGCATATTATCTCAAAAGTGAAAGACGTGTCTTAGATCTGCAATTCAACTTATAGAAAGCAGCCACACTTTGAAAGAATTGCTATTTCAAGTTAACTGACAAGGGCAACATTTCCAATTTAATAAACAATATTTGCTATATGATGCAGGACATATACATATTTTCCAAAGCTGAATATATGTGACCTCCCAATCCTCAAAAAATGATCTCCAAATGAAAACAGTTTTACTAGGTACACAGTATGGTGTGAATAATTGAGATTGTACAGTATAAATCATAACTGTATCAAAATGGATGTCAGACATTAAAATTTAAAAACAATATGCATGTAGAAAATCAGTACACCAGAGATAAAAAAAAATCACATCTCCCTGTTCTGCTATGTTATAAATATTTAGAAAAGAAACTAGGGCAAAATAACTTCAAAATCACAGTGAACTCTCTCCAACATAGACTCACCTGATCTTTATCTTTGTGAGGTTTAAATCAGCAGTTCGTATATTGCAACTGCAAGATCTAATAACAGTAGAAGAGGGGTAGCACAGGGCTGAATTGTGGCATCCTTGGTGCTCGCTGAGCTTGGTTGTTTTCTTGCAAACATTTCATTACCCAACTAGGTAACATCATCAGTGCTAGTGAGTGTATGGTTTGCTCTGTTTATATACTGTAGCTTCCCCTGCCAGTGTTAGCATGGGTGTAGTTTTCTCCTGGGTAGTTCTTTGAATAGAGTATTGTTTTCTGCTTGATTTTTTGACTGGTGTTAATCCCAGTTTATCTAGGTGTTGGGTACTGGAGAGGACATGCGGAATCTTTGTTTCCTTCTTAGTTTCTTGTTGTCTCTTTAAATGAAGTGTAAATAGGGCTATTTCTAAGCGTCTGTTGATGGCTGATTTGGCTGCATAACAAGTTTAATGATTTGGGATTTGGCTTGGTCTAGAAAGACCATACTTTCCCAGTTGAAACTGTGGTTGAGTCTGTCTTGTATGATTAAGGAGTTTTCCCTGTGTCATTTCACTGCATGTTGGTGTTCATGAATGTACTGTACTCTGCTAGTTTTCTCCTTGATTGTCTAAATCGTGGCTATTACAGCCTTTATTCTGTATACTGAAGGTGTTTTTTCTTCTTGGGCTACTGGGGCTTTTGGGTTACTTACGTTTTGGAAGGCTTTAGTTGGGTTGTGTGCTACAATGAATGCTGTGTGGCTGCAATAGTCTGTTTCTGACATATTTATCATGTATGCTAGTGTTATCTTTTTTACAGCTTGTGTTGATTGTGCTGTAGTGAGCTGAGTGGTCAGACATTTGTTTTGATCAAGTTGCATGGGTATCCCCGTTGTTGTAAGATGTTGTATAGGCGGACTTTTTGTGGGAGGTTGGGTTGTTACTTTAATAATGGACCACTTGGTTACTGTGGGTTGTTTTTCTATAGCCTTGCATTTCTATCTTCCCACAAGAGAAGCTGGGCAATAAGATTATTTAAAGGAGCACAAATGTTCTGCAGTTATCCAGAACACTAGGAAAGGAAGCGGACTGCCTATACAACATCTTCCAGTAAAATGGATGCTCACTGTATTTAAACAGGGAACAAACTAGTATTGGTGACATTACCTAGCTGGTTAATGAAACAGGTGCAGTAAAAATGACATATTTTAGAAACCTGGAAAGATAAAGTATAGGAGAACAATTACATGACATAAGCATTGTACACATTTGTAACTCTGAAAACATCTGATCAACTTCACTTTCTCAGCATTTTTGTTTTATTCTTCTCACTGAGCTTTTCATTTTAACCAATGCCTTGCATGACTAACGGTACCATTTTCCCAGTGTACCTGGCATTTGTTGCTATTTGTGTTCAACCATGATGCTAGCCAACCTCGGCATTTTTTAAATTTTACAATTCGATGTGCTTTCTGAGAAGCATGAGGCAGTTAGCCTTGAATAAGTATGAAATGACTTACAATCTGATACACAAACCAATTCTCTGGTGCACTGTAGGTATTCCCACATGAATGTTCTGCCCTGTTTGCTTGCTTCACCTTTCTTGACATGTCAGTTTTTTAAGGTTACATTGGAACTAAAATAATTTAGAAAGTTTAAAGTTAATCTTAAAAATCTTCCTGCCCCCATCCCTGAAAGAAAACTCAATTAGACTTTCCACCTTGTGACCCAGCAGCATATCATAAACTTCTATCAGATTTTTTTTGGGGGGGAACGGTTATGGCTCTTAAACATAAGGAAGTGAAGTGATGATATTTAATTTTTTGTTTGTGATTCTCATGCACTAAGGCAATCATACTGCATCTTTAGTAAAGAAAGAAAACAATAAATTTTACTTTTAAAGAAAGGCAAGCTCTGGTCTGGAATATTCTATTTGCTTATTTTGTTTATTACTGAGCTGTGAAAACTGGGACAGAACAATTTATCAATCCATTATCATTTTAATCCTCCCGATAATGATAATTTCCTGGGCTAATCACAGGATTTAAAAAAAAAAAAAGTACAAAGAATTTTTTTTCAATAGAATACATTAATAAATAATAACAGAAGAAAAAGAAACATACAAATAAATAAAAGCCAAGGTATAAAGCAGCCAATTAAAATAAAAACTATCTCTAAAAATTCCAATTACTCTTTAAATAGAGAAATTGCATCTCAAAGCAATCTAACCCAATTTTCTTTGCTCGTATTTGTATTACAGGATTTATTTTGGAATAAAAAACTCTGTTTCTATGCACAAAAGATAAAAAGAGATAAAAATAATATAGGACTCTTCTCTCGTGTTTGCTTGAATTTATAACAGCAATCAAAGTTGATAAAGTGATGGGGTGCCCCTCTAATCTGACCATTTGGTGAGAGCCCCACTTGGATTATAGGCTAAGACTGTGGACAAAGAGGAACTTTGAACTATGATTGGCCGTAACTCTTTACAGCCATGCATATTTCTTGGGAAAGATATGGTTTGGTTAAAGAATTAAGGGTGTGTTTCAGGGCATCTTTTTCCTTTTAAATTCAAGGGCTATGTTGCTGATTATTATTATTATTATTATTATTATTATTATTATTATTATTATTATTATTATTATTATTATTATTATTATTATTATTATTATTATTATTATTATTAATCGCATTTATACCCCGCCCTTCTCCTAGAGGACTCAGGGCGGCTTACAGCCAATTTAAAACAGAATAACAATACAATATACAAATTTAAAATGTGGTTAAAATAAAATATTAATATAGGCCTTTCTTTTTAAAAATTATTTAAAAACCAGATTTAAAATACCCCTTAGGCCAGTCCTGCCAGCTGAAATAACCATGTCTTGAGGGCGCGGCGGAAGGAGGGGAGATCCGGAATCACCCGGATCTCTGGGGGTAGTTCGTTCCAGAGGGTGGGGGCTCCAACAGAGAAGGCTCTCCCCCTGGGGGTCGCCAACCGACACTGTCTGGTTGACGGTACCCTGAGGAGACCCTCTCTGTGGAAGCGTATCGGCCGGTGAGAGGTAATCTGTGGCAGAAGGCGGTCTCGGAGATAACCAGGTCCGATGCCATGGCGCGCTTTAAAGATGATAATCAACACCTTGAAGCGCACCCGGAAGGCCACAGGCAGCCAGTGCAGCTCGCGCAGCAGCGGTGTTACATGGGAGCGACGAGTCACTCCCATCACCGCCCGCGCAGCTGCATTCTGGACTAACTGGAGCCTCCGAGTGCTCTTCAAGGGGAGCCCCATGTAGATTGGTAGTCCATACAGGGTCAGCTCTAGATGCAAGA
>NW_015387766.1:234856-268025 GCF_001527695.2 Protobothrops mucrosquamatus | reverse complement strand
GGGCAGGACTGGCCTAGGGGTATTTTAAATTGGTTTTAACTAAATTTTAGTAGAAGCGGCCTATTTAAATATTTATTTTTAATCATTTTCTTAAATTTTGTATTGTATTGTATTAGTTGTTTTTAAACTGGCTGTAAGCCGCCCTGAGTCCTCCGGGAGAAGGGCGGGGTATAAATATAATAAAATTCAAAATTCAAAATATGAAAAGTTATTTTGTTCAAGTTAAGCTCTGCATCAGTCAATCAATCATAAAAACTATTGATAAAAGATTACACAAAAGATATAACAAATAGATCAGTGCAAAAGATTTGAAAAAGGTATCGTACAAAGAGTATTACGACTCTAGAAGCATTTATTTTTCCTTTGGAAGAGTTGCTTGGCTGCTTTCTCATTTGAAGAGAGATGCTTTACTTGTACTAACACTTTCAGTTGGTTTGCAAAGCCCTATGTCGGGGTAGGCAATCTTGGCTCTTTTATGACTCGTGGACTTCAACTCCCAGAATTCCTGAGTCAGCAATGCTGGCTCAGGAATTCTGGGAGTTGAAGTCCACGAGTCATAAAAGAGCCAAGATTGCCTACCCCTGCCCTATGTATTCTGTCCCCAGCACTTTTATTGAAATGGTTGTGTCTACCTGCACATGCTCAGACAGCTCAGACAACCTTTGAAGGATGCACCTCACACCAGCCTTCCAGAAAACACAGCTTCTTTTCAATGCTTTGAGGAGAGTCCTTCACGTCAGAGGTGCCTGCGGGGCACGGTGAAAAATGCCAAGATGGCTGCCATAATGGTGAGTTTTATTATATTAAAAACTAGTGTTTTTATGCACGACACATACAAAAATGTGTGTCTGTGTGTGTGCCTTAAAGTTAGTTTTTGGCTTCTGGTGACTACTGGGATTAGTCTCTGCAGTTTTCTTGGAAATTTTTCCCCAAACTGTTTTGCCATTGTGTGCTTCGTAGGGCTGAGAGACAGAGACTACCTCAAGGTCACCCAGCTGGCTTTGTGCCTGAAGTGGGACTACTTTATTACATAATACTTCTTCCTCCTTCTATTTGACCTCTATTGTCTCCTAGTTTCTAGCTTGATGTCTTAACCTCTACACCAGGGGTGTCAAACTCGCAACGTCACGTGACGTGTCACGACATATTGTGACTTTTTTTATATTGCTGGCAATGGGGTGGGTGCGGTTTTGGCATGATGCATCTGGCCCACGGGTCAACAGTTTGATACCCCTGCTCTGCACCAATCTTTTGTAATATAAAATGTATATGTATATGTGTGTGTGTGTGTNTATATATATATATATATATATATATATATATATATATATATATATATATATATATATATACATATATATATATATATCTCACATATTAACAATGGGCACATTTCAATCACACTGTGGCAGTCATCTTAACATTTTTGATAGCCTGCTGATACTCATGGCTCATGCTAAGACACTTTGCAAGCCACTATAATGCTTTGCACAGCCTTATTAATGGATATGATTAAGTTAACTCTGCTTTCACCGGTAACACCAAATCTCATCACCAAAGAGTTGTCAGGGATATTTACAGTTTCCTATTTGTTGTTGTTTAAAAATATTGCTAAACTTCAAAGCATGGATGCTTGGTCATATTTAAACAAAGAAAGGCTCAGAGGGAGACTTTAGTATTCTGGGAATTTTTTTTTTAAGTACCAATGATGGATCCTTGAATATCAAGAAGTAGTAAGAAGAAACCTCCTGAATATCCTTAAAATGTTCCTTCCTTAGGGCTGAAAAATGACAAAATCTATATACTAATAAAACTCTCAGGTCTGTTTGATAGTAACCTTCAAGTCGGTGAAATGGAAAGGTATAGGGCAATAATTATTCAACCAAGTTAACTCAAACAGATTAACTTGCAGAATGCTGGAGGGGAGCAGATAAGCACAATCACCATGTCCAATGATTCTTGCCAGCTTTCAACAAATCAGTGAAGAAGCCAGCAGGAAATCAAAAGTTATTCCTACTCCCAATGCTTTTCTGGCTTCCTATAGTCATTCTGTTTCTCTGTTTAGGTAAGAAAATATATCTGAAACTGCCCAATGGGTTAGGATTGTCTGGTTCTTGTAAATCTTTGAAACTAGAATAGCAGTTAAGAATATTCTCCTAGCATCCCGGCAAGTGTTTTTTTTAAATATATGTTTAAATCCTGATATCAGAAGATATATTTTTTATGCACTGAAAAATAGTTCACTATCTGTTAAGACTAAATGAATTTTCCATTGGTATTCATTTTGGGTGTTCATTGCTTGTCACAATTAATGTCATGAGAGCTTTCATTTCTCTGAGGCTACTCCCATTATTTGACTTATTATTCATGTATTCAAATAACTAATTAGAATAGAATATATGCATCCATTCAAATTGGCTATGAGAAATTAGTTTGTCACAGGATTCTTTACACTGACCCAGAGCGACATTTATTGCTCTGATTTTCATTGGGCTGTCTCTCTCGCTGTGAGAAAATGAAAGCTGCATAATATTTATAGGAACAGTTAATTTGGAATTGGAAATTAGCTTTTTCCACTGAACTATCCACAGCAGGATCATATTAGATTAAGGCATCATACTTCTTTATCTAGAAATGCGCAAAGGACTGTGAGATGCTTCCTCCCTGCTGATATGCACAGCTATTGCTGGTCAAATTAAATCATTAAGAAAAAACAAACAACCAAACAAACAATTCATTTCTACAATTCAACTCAACAATTCAAATTACAAAGCCCTAAACCAAACAGTATTAGTTTTTTTTAAAAAAAACTATTAGTTGTCTTTTGTCCCAGATTCAGATGATAAAACATGGTAAGTTCCATTTGATTTTGAACAATGATGATGGACATTATCAAGCAGAACAATCCCCAATAAAACTGATATGAGGTGCATGTTAATTATTCCAACTCAACATGATAAGGAGTTTAAAAGACTTGCTGGTTGATCCTGGAATACCCTTGTACTTACAACCCCTTTGATAGTTCTCCTGCTCAGTTCAGTTGAAAAGACCATCTATAACAGTGATAGCGAACCTTTTAGAGACCGAGTGCCCAAATTGCAACCCCAAACCCACATGTATCGTTGGGTGCTGGGTGGATGTGGCCCATTGGGTGGGCGTGGCCCATTGGGTGGGTGTGACCCATTGGGTGGGCATGGCTACAGTGGTAATGGCAGACTGGGCGGGACTAAAAAGTTCAATCAATCAATTCCAACTTTGCGAGATCTTTTTTTTCCCCACGAGAAGTTGAAATTGATTGATTGATTGAACCTTTTTTTTTTTGCACACAGTGGCGGAAGCCTAAAGTGAAAAGGTTTTATAAAACCCAGCTGAAGGCCTAGGACTGGGGCGACAGCGCACGTGCCCACAGAGAGGGCTCTGCGTGCCACCTGTGGCACGCGTGCCATAGGTTCGCCACCACGGATCTATAAGAACATAAGAAATGGGAATCTATTTTGATTTTTTGCACTAGCTCTACATGTAGCATTCAGTATGAAGATTTTCACAGTTCTAGATAGAATCCAATTTCTGTTTTGGGGCATTGTAAGATCTTCTGTCATAATGGACCCTCCCTTTTGGAAAAGAAATATCAATGTCCCATACTAACTACTTTTATTAAAATGGAGAAGAATAGGAGTGGTGCTGGGTGTTAGTACATAACTGTATTTACAGGAAATAGTTTATTTTAAAATAACGATTTAAACACAATTTTTATCCATTACATAAAACTGGTTGTCATTATTTTATGTTAATGAGATCCAAATTCACAGCTGACTTCTATGAGGAAGGCAGACACAAAATTCTGGTTGCTTTGGGATGAGTGACTTCATGATGATGATGTTGATGTAGGCATGCATTGAGATCCAACAGATACACTTCTGAAATGGACAATTACCAATTCTGTTTAATTCTAATAAAGAGTGATTCAGCTCACTTGTGTTTTTTATATCCTTCAAAACTGAAGGTTAGACTCGCTCACATACAAATCTTATTTATAATTCCTAACCCATTTAGAGGCATTCATCCTCTATATTTTCTTGAAACAATTTAGGTTAAGATACACTAATTAAAGCTATTGTTTGGGTAAGTCTATTAAATAATCAAGATAAGAATTAAGAATCATTGGCTTGGATCATTGCCAAATCATAATGCAATTTGCTTTTTGGCTTATTAGGTTTGTTCAGTTAACCATAGTTAAATGAGAATTAATATAATGTAGAGTAGGATGGAGATGGATGCAAATCTTGCTTTTCTTTCCTTGATAGGGCCCCGGACTAACTCATCAATGGCAAAGTACAGGGCTATTTTAAAACCTACATCAAGTTAACAGAGTGCTGAATATTTTCCTGAATGTCACTTTTCTAAAACCAAGCACAAAGTTGGAAAAGATCCTGAGAAACCATTTTGACCAATTCTAAGTTGTGTTACATCATGCAAATGCATGAATGATCATCTAATTTTGTTTCTGTTTTTGGAATGTTATGTAGATATTGTACATCAATCAATCTTTTAGAAACAAACAACAAAATATATTGTTTGAATCTTGCACTGATAAAAAAATTATGGTATTGTAACCTGTTGTGGAAGTGTGGAAGTGATCCTGTGCAGATAACCCTTGCTTAACAACCATGATTTGACTAGCAACTCCATTGCTAAGCAACAGGGTCATTAAGTGAAACTTACAACATCACTCTCACTGTGTTAAGCAAATCACCCATGTCTTTAAGGGAGAAATAATGTCACCGCAATTTGTGATTTTATTGTCAGCTTCTCCACTGTTTGTTGGAAGCCAGTTATGAAGGTCACAAATGGGGATCATGTGACAGCAGAACACTGCTATGATTGTATATGTCCACCAGTTACAAAGAACCCAACTCTTAATCTCATGACCATTGTGGTTGTAAGTACAAGGACCAAACATAAAGTTACTTTTTAAGTGCCACCATAAATTTGAAGATTGCTAAACAAGATAGTCATTAAGTGAAAATTATATATACTAGCATATAACATGTGCTGTAAGATGCCTATATGTGATTCACAGATTCACTATTGTCTATTGAGAGATGTCACTGTCTCTAGGAATAGGGAAAGATTGTGTTGTAGGGAAGAATATCATATAATCATAAGGCTAAATGCTTATAATGTTCTGATTATACCACTAAAGGGAAAGAGGGCAAAAGGTATGAAAAGCATGATTATGCATAGGGATACCATTGATTGATAGGTTAAGACAATATTGACTGGAAAAGCAGCAGCAGCAAGATTTATTTCCCATTGTCAAGATTTATTGGATTGCTGTGACATCGGAGCACTGTGACAGGAACATTGGATTCCTCTGTCTATTCTGTGTAGAATTAATCACAAAAAAAACCTGCTTTAGCTCCACAACAAAACTTGTGCTTTTGATGCAGCTGGTCTCCAGTCAATTCCCTCATATATCCAGAAAAGGCTGAAAAAAATAAATCAAAGAGCTGCTTCCTATTAAGGCAATAATGCTGAGCTAGAAGGACCAGTAGTATATCCTAATATTCTAGTATAAGCTGGCTTTCTGTATCTACAACCTGGAATTAAGGAGAAACTTCCTGATAGGGAGGACAATTAACCAGTGGAACAGCTTGCCTCCAGAAATTGTGGGGGCTCCATCGCTGGAGATTTTTAAGAAGAGGCTAGACAGTTACTTGTCTGAAATGGTCTAGTACAGTGGTGGCGAACCTATGGCACAGGTGCCAGAGGCGGCACTCAGAGCCCTCTCTGTGGGCATGCGCACCATCGCCCTAGTCCTAGGCCTTCAGCTGGGTTTTATAAAACCTTTTCGCTTTAGGCCTCCGCCGCCGTGTACAAAAAAAAAAAAGGTTCACTCAATCAGTCAATTTCAACTTCTCACAGGAAAAAAAAGATCTTGCAAAGTTGGAATTGATTGATTGAACTTTTTAGTCCCACCCAGTCTGCCGTTACCACCGCAGCCACGCCCACCCAATGGGCCACACCCACATATGTTAACAAGGTTTATCAGTGTTACTGACTGGACACATTGTCTACGAACCAACATTTGTGAGGATTCAAATCTGTTCATTCAAATGAAATAGTAGGAATCTTTGTATGTTAGCTAAATTCCCCTGAAGAGTCTGGTATATCACTGACATGATAGCAATTTTCCAATATCTCAGGGGCTACAACAAAGAAGAGGGGGTCAAGCTGTTCTCTAAAGCACCAGAAGGCAGGACAAGAAACAACAGATGGAAACCAATCAAGGAGAGAAGCAACTTGGAATTAAGGAGAAATTTCCTGACAGTCAGAACAATTAATCAGTGGAACAACTTGCCTTGTGTATTCTCCAACACTGGAAGTTTTTCAGAACAGATTGGACAAACTTTTCTCTGAAATGGAGTAGGGCAGACATGTCAAACTCGCGATGTCACGTGACGTCGCTCAACGTATCGGGACTGTTTTGCTATTGCCTGCAATGGGGTGGGCGCAGCTTCTGTGTGACACGTCTGGCCCGCGGGCCGGCAGTTTGACATCCCTGGCGTAGGATCTCCTTCTTGAGCAGGGGGTTGGACTAGAAGATCTCTAAGGTCCCTTCCAACTCTGTTATTCTTTTGTTTCCATTTCTGTCTTTTAATCATATTTGCTCTCCCACTCATTTATCAAGCAACAATTTGAGAATCTAGTTATAGGTTCTCCTGCTTGAGCAGGGGGCTGGAGCAGAAGACCTCCAAGGTCCCTTCCAGCTCTATTCTATTCTACAGCAGTATTTCTCAAACTTGGCAATTTTGAGACATGTGGATTTCAACTCTTAGAACTTACCTTTGGGAGTTGGAAGCCCATATATTTTTGCCTGTCCCAGGCCAAACACACACAGTTTACTAACCAAGGTTTTCAAACACACACCTTTGTAATTTAGAGACAAGACCCCCCTCACCAAAGTTTGTCTCATAGAATTACAAAATCAGAGGCAAGCAAAAGAGTAGTCAGGCAAAGTCTGAGGCTCAGAACTTGTAGAAGGGTTTATCAGCCAGTCCAATTTCAAAGTCGGGGTTGCTAGTTTCAAGGCACATGGAGTCAGGATTAATGGGAGGTTATTATCAACAGAGGATTTGAGTTTGCTGCTTTATTTTAATAGAAGCAACCTCAGTATTTCTCACTAGCTGTACCCGGCCACGCGTTGCTGTGGCTCAGTCTGGTTGAATGGAAAAGAAAGAAAAGAGAAAGCGCAGGTTTATAATATGTTTAATTTCACAATGCCTGTGGGTATACAATATTTTTTGTTGTTCCATTGTCTGTGCAGATATAGAGATTGTCTGGTTTGCCGACTCTAGAACATGCAACATATAATTGTCCATGCGAGAAGCAATCCGTGTGTAGATCTAAACCGCACAATTGTAAAGATTGGCCCTGAGCTTTGTTGATGGTGATTGCAAACACCAATCGAATTGGGAATTGCAATCTCTTAAATTGAAATGGCATATCCATTGGAATCATAGGAATGAGAGGAATGAGGAATGTATGTGACTGCCTCGCTTTGAATGTTAGACTGAATCGGAAACATTGAAATGGAATCGTAAAATCGTAGCGTGTTTTTACCTGTCACAGGTGTGACATCTATATAACAGTAGGTATATAAAAACACGTGCATATTCGAATGTAACGTGTCAAAATTTCAAAGCAATCGGTGAAGAACTTTCGGAGATTTAAGATTTTGAACAAACGAACAGTTACATTTTTATTTATATAGATTTAGCAGGATGATGAGATCCCTTCTTTGAGACTAGTCTCACAGAATGCTTTTGTTCCAATCTCCTTGCACCCCAATGAAGTCTTGCCTTAGCAGGGGATGGTAATTCCATGTTTTGGCCTTTATATCTGGTTGCAGCTGTGTCTGCTGGCTGCTAGCTAGCACCATCTCTCTGCCTGCGCAGGCAGTAGTTCGTTCAAAAGCTCTGAAGCTGACTGCTCATTGTCTTGGCAATTCTGCAGCTCATTGTTGGTCTGCTCTGACTCAGAATCTGAGTCCACCATGACAGTCTTAAAGTTGCTAAGTTTCCAAAATACTGCTCTATAGTATGACCATCTCTTTGCAGACAACACATTCAGAAATCAGAGATCAAATATTACAATTTCTTCTATGCACTTGTTTCTCATGATTCATCTAACTGATACAGAGTTGGCTAATTGTATGTTAATCTGAGGCTTCAATGTGGCTAGGCAATCAGAATCATCACATCAAATTCCACTTTCTGGAATTTAAGCCAGCTGTGCAA
The DNA here is from genome assembly GCF_001527695.2 of Protobothrops mucrosquamatus. NCBI lineage: Eukaryota > Metazoa > Chordata > Lepidosauria > Squamata > Viperidae > Protobothrops > Protobothrops mucrosquamatus. The sequence continues at coordinate 259,725 of NW_015387766.1, read as the reverse complement.
AATTCTGTTTGGTCTTAGGTCAAAATCACAATTCATTCTGAGTTAAAAAACCTAGGATAACTTAGTACAGTAACTCTCATATAACAACCTCACCCACAGAGGTATTAACAGTAAGGATTAATAGCTAAAGACTACAAAATTTGTGAGATGTTTTTTATGTTTTAATATAATGTATTATTTTAATAAAAACCATATGATCCAAAGAGAAGCAGGACAAGGTTGCACACTGCCTTCTCTTTTGTTTATTTTATTTCTTGAAATAGTGAATAGAGACATAAGACAAGATGAGAGAACATGGGTGTAGAGATTTAAAAAAGTCATACAAATTAAGAGCTATGGCGGATCGCTTTGTTGCTTATTAAGAGCCATGGTGGCACAATGGTTAGAATGCAGTACTGCAGGTTAACTCACTGCTCACTCTAGCACAGGGGTCTTCAAACTTGGCCCTTTTATGACTTGTGGACTTCAACTCCCAGAATTCCTCAGCCAGGCACGCTGGCTGAGGAATTCTGGGAGTTGAAGTCCACAAGTCATAAAAGGGCCAAGTTTGAAGATCCCTGCTTTAGGAGTTCAATTCTGACCAGCTCAGGGTTGACTCAGCTTTCCATCCTTCTGAGGTTGGTAAAATGAGGACCCAGATTGTAGGGGGCAATATGCTGACTCTGTAAACCACTTAGAGAGGGCTGTAAAGCACTGTGAAGTGGTACTATAAGTCTAAGTGCTATTGCGATTGCTGCTAGAATGGGAAAAGTCAGTGAGCCACTAACAGAGATACACATACCCGCTTATCTTCCAGTAGATGAGATGTTATCATTTATCAATTTCTTACTGTACTCTTCATAGGGCAAATAGTCTTTCCACAAAAGAAGCAGTAGGTGTTAATTTGACATCAGAAATGACAGTTGTGATGATGAAAAAGTAATATGGGACCACTTCAGCCTTTGAAATGTTCGCTACTGAGCTTATCAAAAGAACATAAAGGACAGATTTAAAATATAAAAAGCTAAATTACGAGGCATCAAGAAATTTCAATTTTCTGTGCCTTGAATAGGAACAAGAGTTTATTATTCTACCACCACCAGTTTTACAATGAGAAAATGGTTATGTTATCTCCCAACTTCTGTTTTGTGAATGGCTGCATTGTTATCACCATTTGTACTTTCTACATGTCCGTTATCTCTGATTTTTACAATTTATTCTATCCTCAGTCACAGTTTAAGTATTTGCTTGTAACTAACAGTTTACTTATCCGATAAAGTGGGCTGCTAATGTCCTAAGAAAAGTTTTAGTCTTAAAGTTACCACACTGCGTTCATGCTGCAATAGCCCCACATGCTGAATATGAACATTTCAAACTTCTTTCATTGCTTCCTTCCAATATTGAATCTCCGCATATTAATGCAAGCCCAAGATCATTTAGAAAGCCAATTTTAAACATTTTTCAAAATGAGATGTGTGTATGAGAAACACCAGCCAGAAAAGGATTCTGGTGCTGGATGCTATTTTTGCTATACAATGAATGTGCTTTTACAGGGCAATATGCCTATACTTTATTCACATGCAATGACAGCAGCGTTGATTGAGCGGATGAAAATGAGTTGTGTTTTTTCTTATGCTCCAAAGTAGAAGTTGATGAGCTCTATTGTGTGAGTGCATTTTCTCCTCACTGAATGAACTGGCTAATTTAAGTTGGTATTAAGCAGAATTTTTTTTCTATTAGCTATGCAAAACTGGTTCTTTTCCCCCTGATGGGACATACGTTAAAATAAAAGCGGGATGAGAAGAGTGGTGAAGAGGAGTGAAATAGATGGAATGAGCGAGGAAGTGGAAGAAAAGGCTGTTGGCAGCTTGTAGATTGAACAAACTACAGTAGTAACTGCATTGGCTTTAGTGGCTTTACTCTAAATGTAAACTTTCAAACCTTTTGAAATCTGGAAATAAAATGTGATACCTACCCTCTGCTAGAAAATATGAAACAAAATAAACTGGACAACTTAAAATTTATTATTCAAGTCACAAGATTAGTTGGCTCAAGGGAAATTATGTGATAGTGTACATATATCCAATGAGTTGGAAGCAGCTTATGGTGAAGGATAATTTTTAGTTACTGTACTTCTGTTATTGTACTTTTAATCATTCATCTTGAACCTCATCTGCCTATAAAACTTAACCAAGGATGGGACTTTAAGATGAATAGTTGGAGAACTAAATAACTTGAGAGGAATCATGTTTGATTCTTAACAGAAGTACAACTCTAGTCAGTGACAGTGTCAAATCTGTAATGCTCACTTTGTTAAGAAAATTAATGCCATCATTGATTTCTATTGTGCCTTCCCTATTTGTGGTAGTCTTTCCTGAGAAGTGAGTTGAGCTGCTGAGTGCCATCAGGACTACAGTCAAAACTATTGAAATGATTACTTACAGCACAAGAAGGGTAATACCATACCAGGAGAGAGAATATCTTTCTTCCAACTCTAGAAAGAAGACAAGGCATGGAATCTGGACTGACAGTAGAAAAAGAAAAAAGAAACTGTGTGTGAATAAGATACTTTATTTGGAATAAATGGCTGGCTAGAAGTTTAAAAACTGAATTTTAAAAAAAAAATAAAAATATATTGCAACTATTTAGTTATGATATTATTTATCTGGCACCATTTATAGTTTATTTCTTTTAAAATAGAGGAATGTTAACAGGAAAGCCTTATAGCTTATAGTATGTTGGAACTTCCCTACTGTTAAGTCTTGGGGAACTGGCACTGAGGTCAGAGAATCATAGCATTAGAAGAGGTCATGTCCAAAGTAAGGTACATAACAAATGGTACTCCAATATTTGAACAGTGATATCATGTTGCCCTTACTCAAGGGTCTTCTAACTTGGCTGCTTTAAGACTTATGGACTTCAATTCTCAGAATTGGCTGGCTGAGGAATTCTGGGAGTTGAAGTCCACAAGTCTTAAGGCGGCCAAGTTTGGAGACCTCTGCCCTTACTGATCTTTTCTCAAAGTAAAACATACCCAACTCCCTCAGCCTCTCTTCAGAGTTCAGTTTCTATTCCTTTGATTATCCTCAGTCCTGCTTTTTCCCAACTGCCTAATGTGTTCACATCTTTAATTTGTGGGGCTCAGAAATAGACATAGTGTGTCTAGTAAAATATAAACCCAGCAGAATATAAATGTAAATTTCATTTTCTATTTATAAACTACAAGCAACATTCAGCTACTAGGCTTTATGTGGTCAGAATAAAAGGAACATATTGCTATGTACAGTATTTACTGTATTTATAGAGATAGGCAATCTTGCAAATGACATTCTTAAAAAATTCTCTGCCCATAGGATTAAATTGATACTAAGGATCAGCAAGGATAAATCCTGATTTATTAATATGTATAAAGTTGCACTCACAAGTGTATAAAATTGCCGAAAACATTCTAACCGCTGTCCCTGTGTCCTGGAGATTAAAAAACGGAAAGGCTGGAGGGAAGACAGGCTGAATTGTATGCATAAAGATGCATAAGTCCGAATATATCTGGTCATGCTTTTTATATCTTGTATGGACATATAGAAGATACTTTAGCAATAAAATACAAGCAGATTGTACGGGGATGTTATGCTACAGCTCCATAATACATTTTATACACACACACACACACACACACACACACACACACACACACAGAGAGAGAGAGAGAGAGAGAGAGAGAGAGAGAGAGAGAGAGAGAGAGAGAGAGAGCAATGCCCAATTTGAACCATATCCTTATGTCACGCAAATGAAGGGGAAAAAATTAGGGGCGCAAAAAGTCTTGTGGAACATTAAACCATCTATTACACATTAAAAAATGTGAATATTTTAGTAGATTTAAAATTAAAAGCGATTTATCAAAGTATTTTATTTCAAGCTCTCTGAAACACTAAAGAGTGTATCAAAAATGATGGATACCGGATTTTCTCTATTGGTAATGTCAAAGATTTGAGAGGTCACTGACTGATACAACTGGATCTTGTGAAATACTAGCATCTTTTGGTAATAATATTTTAATGTACTTAACTAGATTTATGGGGAATGCTTTAATGTTGAAGGTGTTAATATTATGTTACGTCCCAAACTTTTGCATCTGAGTATTTTTGAGCTGCTCTGGATGTTTCAGGCCTGGAAGTATTGTTAAGAGAACAAGGGTCTCAATCTTTAAGCCAACAGAAGCTGTGCATGCTGTTTTAGATGATTGCACCAAAAGTATTGCTTTTACGGTTGTAGCTGTTATTAAAGGAGATAACTAGACTGTTTCCTCTCTTTCTCAAGAGATAAGATTGGGAGAAGAGAACAGATGCTGCATGCACTCATTCTATTTCATTTTCTTTAAACACCTGCCAGTCCCATCCTGGACCTCTGTGTGATAACATCTGCAAACCTATTAAATTAATACAGAGATGACTCCTAGATTATCATGGTTAAAAAGATTGATGTCCTATAGGTAGAGAAGGAGGCGGGATAAAAGCTTTGTCAGGGTACAAAAAAGAAATGATTGCTTATCCCAAACCTGGGAGTATAAAATGAGTACATTTATAAGCAGTGCTGTGCTTGAGGCCACTATTATTGTTAATTATTTCTCTACTCACATAAAAAATCACAATGGGAGAACTGAAAGTAATGATTAGAAAACTCACTCCTGCCTGCCTCAATGTAAAAAAATTAATCTCTCTTCCCATCAGTCACTATGAATAAAATCTCAGGCCTTTGCTGAGGTATGTGTTGTTTTCCATTATTTTCGTGTGTATTAGACAGCATCTTTATTAAGCTAGTTCAAAGGCTGCACAGACAAATTACATAGGGCTAATAAAAGTATTAACAATATGGATTTTGGGGATGTTTATTGTCTTCAAGCATAGCTGCCTTTCTCACAGCAGCCAAACACTGGCTGATTTATAAAATGGTTTGCTTTAGTGTGATGAAATCCATTCCTTTGCAGATGGGAATAATTCAGGGAAGAGAATTCCTTGTGGTTTTTTAATTCAACTTGCAAGCTTTATGACATGGACCATTATTTCTGTCTCAGGACACCATCCATACCTGTTACATTTAAGAACAGATCTTGTTCTTATTTCTCTTGGACAAATTTTGCTTTCGGCAAATTTCTGCTAATAATCTAAGTAATCACGGTCATCATGCATTGACTTTAGTGGCTCATTTGCATTCCATGGTGTTTAGTCATGGGCCAACGCTTTGGGCAGCTTCCTCAAACTGCTTAACTCAAGTTACATCAGACTTTAGTTTCTGTGATGACTTAACTTCATGTGTTTTTGGTCATATTGCGGAGGAAGTATTAGAATTGAAATCTAACTGGCAGCATTTGGCCATGGGATAGTTGTATTAATAATCCTATTCATAAGCCTACAATATTTAAAATGATAATTTCTAATGCATCATTCAAATCTTTATTATTCCCTTTCCATTCTTTTGTGGGCTTTCTAGTAATTAAAGCATGGCACACACACACACACACACACATATATTGCAATCTCCAGAATTATCTGTCTGTCTGTCTGTCCACTTAACATTGTGCCCCAATGCCCAAATGAGGCTGGCAGTTTTTCCTAGAGAGGTAAATGCATAAAGCACATGGAAGAAGCTAATTTGATGAGGGAATGAGGAAATCACTGCACTATCCTTCATATAAAACCATATAATCACATGAATAAAAGCATAGATTAAAAACAGTATTGAGAACTTGTGAAAACTTGCAAATAAAAATAAGAGTTAAAAATTCAAAAAGGCTAAAAAAAAAGGTTAACAAGGTTGCAGGAGTATCGTCAAGCCTCCAACCATCTCCTGGGCTGCATCACACTCTCAGTTCTGCCTCATCTTGAACCTTTAAGCAAGATCAGTCTTTGACTCCATTTGTTGAGAAAGATATAGTTTACTAAAGGTCAAGTGAAATACAGTAAAGTGGGGGGGGTGTCTTCAAACATGGCCCTTTTATGACTTGTGGACTTCAACAGGCAAAAGGAATTCTGGGAGTTGAAGTCCACAAGTCATAAAAGGGCCAAGTTTGAAGACCCCTGCAGTAAAGCAAAGCCAGAACTGAAATTCCCATGCCAAAATCCCAAGTATAACTTTCCCCCTCTTGGACACTTCCCATTTCTGGTCCCATCTCCCCATCTTCCAATTAATTTCAAAGGAGATATTTTTGAAATGGTCCCTCTGGATGTAGGTTGGCTTTCAGCTGCATTCTTCTCACAGTAGAGCAACCTTGAAATGCTGTTTCAAAGAGGAACACTTATTCCCAAAATCTTTCACTTCCCTTCCATCCTCTCCCCAGGATCCATGGCAGACTGGTACCGAGTGATGCAGAGTGCAGGCGCAAGGTGGCAGTTCTGACATATTCACATGCCAATGGGCAAAGCCAGGTCTTAACATTCTTCTGGAAAACTGGAAGTGGAGGCTTACTTTATCTCTAGGATAAGATGTTTTGGGGGGAGAACACAGCTAAGAAGTTCACATCTGTTGAAATTCCTTGACCGGTGGGATACACAGCAGGCCCTCCCTGTTTGACCAGCTGGGATGAGTCAATGTAATTGGAATGAAACAGTTCCTCAGGTATCCTCCTTTAAGGCAACATACTACGTACATCAAGGTCACATCTCTGATGTAGATTTATAGGGTAGACTGGTGGGGAGGGCTATTAAAAATGAATTCTATTGATAAGATGATGTCCTCAAGCAGAATTCAGTTAAGCTTTTATATACTTCATATTATATCTGAGCAAATATAGTTGGAACAGCCGTTCAGCTTTTATCACTCAGAAAATAATGGCAGAAGTTTATGTGTGGTCTGAGTATTAAAGTGAACAATAGTTTTAATAAACCGGGGAGTGGGAGATGGCCTCTGTAGGACAAAAAGCTCCTATGAGTGGGAATACCATTTTAATTAAAGCAATGTTTAGAACTCTTTTTGTTTTAAGGAAAAACCTCACTGTTTGTACAAAAACAATACAAAACAGATTGGATTACGCAGAGATAAAGTAAATGGTGTAGGAGAGTCATCTGTTGTGCGCAGGTTCCACTTGATAGCAATTCAGTTTGCTTACTGTTATTGTCAAGGCTGCTAACATCGGATGTTCTTGCTTGACAATATATGAAGAAGCAGACATGTTTTTATTTAACCTGTGTATCACTTCTAGAGTTAAAGTCAGACAATGTTAGAAGGGAGGGGGGGAAAGTATGTACTCGGGGGATAGTTAGCCATAACAATATTTCAGTACAGTATTTCCAAGGTCAGTTGTAACCAGAGGAGATACGGGAGGGAAAGTTCACACTTCAAACTAATTGGAGAACGTGATTGATGACTGTTAAATGAAGGAGTGAGTTATGCTTTGTTACGGGTGATTGGGGGAGGGAGAATTCAGTTTTTGGCTTCATTGTGTATGTGCCGAACCTATGTAGCAATAAAAGGATTCTTTAAGGCCTCAAAGTTCTTTGAAAAGCTTCTTCTTTTGGAACCATGACAGTTATATCTGTAATCTAGATATACCATCCTGATGGGCATCTCCCTCCCTGATAGTGAAGCCAACGTGCCTCAGCCTTAGCACAGAATGATAACATTTCACTTTTCTGTCAGGGAATTTTCTAGGATGTGTTGCCATATAACTGCATTATGTTTCATTACAATTTGACTTGATCAGCTGCATTGGAGAAAAATACCGTCTATGGCAGGGGTGTCAAACTCGCAACGTCACGTGACATGTCATGTGACTTTTTCTCCATTGCCGGCAATGGGGTGGGCATGGCTTCGGTGTGATGAAACCGTGATGCACGCCGGCAGTTTGACATCCCTGCTCTATGGGGTTTAGAAGTCCACTTCTGATTCCAAGGGACAGAGAATACTTGGTTTTGTTATGCATTTTAACTATAGCATTTTGAAAACAATGTGCCCCTTGATAACTGAAAAAGGATCTGGAGGCATTTTAAAAACAGATAAACATATCAGTCCTTCAGATGTTCCAAGTCTTTTTGTCCCCTTTGCTGCAAGAGACCTAAGTGGCTATTTCTCTAGAAAAATTTGTTAAGAGTTTCTTTAGACTCCTTTTCTTCCTAGTCACAGTCTATAGCACTGAGGCTTCAGCTCCCCGGATGTCTTAAATTACAATACAATATATTATATCTGCCTATCAAGCTTAGGCCCTAACCTGTTTTGGCTCCAAACACCTGGGTGACTATCAGATGACAACAAAGATGCTATGACATGTTGCTGTCATTTAACAATCCTCTTAATTTTTACAGTCTGGATGTTGTTGTTTGTTAGTTGCGAAGTCGTGTCCGACCCATCGTGACCCAATGGACAATGTTCCTCCAGGCCTTCCTGTCTTCTACCATCTTCTGGAGTCCATTTAAGCTCACTCCTACTGCTTCAGTGACTCCATCCAGCCACCTCATTCTCTGTCTTCCCCTTCTTCTATTGCCCTCAATCTTTCCCAGCATTAGGCTCTTCTCCAGTGAGTCCTTCCTTCTCAATAGGTGGCCAAAGTCTTGGAGTTTCAACTTCAGGATCTGGCCTTCTAAAGAGCAGTCAGAGTTGATCTCCTCTAGGACTGACCGATTTGATCGCCTTGCAGTCCAGGGGACTCGCAAGAGTCTTCTCCAGCACCATAGTTCAAAGGCCTTAATTCTTTGGCACTCAGCCTTTCTTATGGTTCAACTTTCACAGCCATACATTGCAACTGGAAAGACCATGGCCTTGACTGTACGTACTTTTGTTGGCAGAAAGGCAAGGCTGAATCAAAAGCTGGAATTAAGTTTGCCGGGAGAAGTATCAACAACCTAAGATATGCAGATGATACCACTCTAATGGCAGAAAGTGAAGAGGAACTAAAAAGCGACTTTATGTGGGTGAAGAAGGAGAGTGCAAAAGTTGGCTTGGAACTCAACATTAAGAAAACCAAGATCATGGCATCCGGCCCTCTCAATTCCTGGCAAATGGATGGGGAAGAAATGGAGGTAGTGACAGATTTTATCTTCCTGGGTTCCAAGATCACCACAGATGGGGACTGCAGCCAAGAAATTAAAAGATGCTTGCTCCTGGGGAGGAAAGCTATGGCAAATCTAGACAGTCTGGATAGGGAAATCTAATTTATATCTCTCAAATTGTTCATAAAATCTTACTGTTGATCAACCCAATGTGGAACTTTGATTATGATGAATTATGACATCACATTTATCTAATCCATTTGGGTAAACTTTGGTTGAGGGGTACCTGCATCTCCTCTTCACAGCCCTCAGAGCCCCCTCTGAAAGAAAACTAATGATAGCTAGTTCCCTGCATTTCCCTGCGAGAAACAGATGAACACTGTAGTATAAACTTAACCTAGACACATCCCAGTGGAAAAAGAACAGAGCCTTCCATTTCATCCACGTATCTAATATATTTTTGTAATTTCTTAGCATCTTTTGCTGGCCTCAGTTATTTCAGAACTTGAAACCAGATCTATTAATCTGCTTTATACTTATCTGAACTGGCCTCTTTCCATTTCTTGTACTGCTTGTCCAGGTCTTTTGTGTAGCAATATTGCCTTCTTTGTTTGTCCTCCACTTTATATTTGTCATTTAAACTATCTACAATTGTGCTTCCAATCTCTCTTTCTTGAAGAACACCTCCTTCCCCCTGCATCTGATGGTTCCTTCCCATTAGTTTCTTCTGCCATTGACTCCTTATATTCTAGCCCCTGGTTGATTAATGCCTGACTACGGTGCTAACCACGGAAAAGGCCTACATGTAATCTTTATTGATTTCATGTTTGTATTTGATTTTCTAGTCAAACTGCACTATGCTTAAGAACACTATACCTGGAAGTTGCAAGTCACTAATCTATATAAATAAAAATGTAAATGTTCGTTTGTTCAAAATCTTACATCTCCGAAAGTTCTTCACCGATTGCTTTGAAATTTTGACACAACGTTGCATTCGAATACACGCGTGTTTTTATATACCTACTATTATATAGATGTCACACCTGTGACAGGTAAAAACATGCTTTTTTGAAAAACAGCACCATCTGTTGGACATAAAAGCAACACATGCTATGATTTTATGATTCCATTTCAATGTTTCCGATTTACGATCCATTTATGATTTCCAAATTTCCAATTCTTTCTTTTCCATTTAACCAGACTGAGCCACAGCAACGCGTGACCGGGTACAGCTAGTTATTTATAAGAAACAAATAAAACACCACATTGAGATTAGATGCTAATCTAAACATCATTTCTACCCCATCTCTAATAAAAAGGAGGGCTGTATTGTAGTCCCTGCTACTTTTCAATTTCTGTGTTAATTGATTGGTCAATCAACTGAATGATTTCAATATATATGCTGCCAAATAGGTTGGAAGGCAAATGTTTATTTTACTTTATGCAGATAATGCCATGATAGTATTAGGACATAGTCCAGATCTGGAATACATAGTTTACATCAATTGGTAATGACTATTTTAAAGGTATTTGTCAACTTTAAATGAAATTTTGTCTCCCTAATTCACAAGAGTATAACCAACACAAACTTATATAAACAACACAAGTGTGTTTCATATCCCAGGACAGAACAAATGCTTTCACTGCATTTAAGAAACCTGAAGTGCTGAATACTTTATAGGGTTGATGTATCAATAATTAAAGGGCATTTTAAAACTTGATATTAAGGACATTTATGGGACATGGATTAAAAAACTGGAATACCCAGTAATGGGTCATCAGTGATTGCCGGTCTTAAAAGGAAGTTAAATTTGCTTTAGCAGATTTGAAATTCAAAGTGACTCATCAAAATATTTCACTTCAAGTTAACTGAAACATTCTAAAGAATGTGTTCAAAATGACAACAGGTTTTTTTTGTGCTGAAAATTTGCGAGATCATTGACTAATATTATTGGCTTTTGTGAATTATTGACATCTTTTGGCAATAACATTTTAATACACATACAAAATGTTTTAATGGGAAAGGTGTTAATATTCTTTTATATTATGTCCCCAAAATCTGGAAACTGACTATTGAAGGATTTGATGCAAGAAATGTATTTCTTACCTAGTTTTCAAAAGGCAATTTTATTCATCAATAAAAAACAACCCCCCCTCCAAGAAACGTTTTTCTATTGCATAGATTTTATAATGTTTTTTTAATGTTAGAGAAGAATTAATTTATTTTTAATTTTTTTTCCTGAAATTGGTTTGGAGATCTATTTGGCATTTGATTATGTAATGTAGATTGATAGTTTTCCTCTTTTCTTTTTTTAAAAAATATTTTATTAAGCTGTCTTTTTGTAGTTTTTCACAATTTTTCAAGTCTTTTCTAATTTATGTATTTTACTTTCTTTCTGTAAAGTTTGTTAAGCTAAAAAAAATCACAAGAAAAAAAAAACTCAGGACAAAGATATTTTGAACTCAAAACACTTCCCCCCCAAAATAAAAAGGTAATTAACTACCATAAGACAAAGATCTTTACAAATGACCATGGAAAATCAAAGAGCTTGCCTTTAAGTAACTAGGAATAGCCTTTAATATTTAGGTTTTTAAGATATTGGTAGATTAGATGACCCCAAATATTCCAAACACCAGGACAATTATCAGTACATTCTTTGGAAAGGAAGCAACAATGCCACAGTCATCTTGAGGTGTTTGTGGTAAAGTACTGGCCCAATCATTTTATGGATATCACTTAGATCTGTAAATGATGTTGAAATTCACCTTATTGAAGCATGTACAATCCACTTTTCAAGACCAGAGCTACAAGCACCAAGATGTATGTTTCATGTTATAGTTTGGCTGCAGTTATGAATGCTGAAGGCTGAGGATTAATGTGGCTTTCTATGTTTAAATATTGTCTGAAATCAAAATATTATCCTTTGAGTTTAGCCACATCCTTGGCTTATCAAACATGGAGAACACGGATCAGGATGTCTTTTCCTTTTAAGAAGACAAGGACTCCGATATTAGCTAGCCAAAGTTTGTATTCAGTTCTAGAATCAGTCTAGATAAAAGGTCCCCAACCTTTTGGACACCAGGGACCAGTTCCGTGGAGAGAGGTTTTTCTGCCGCCTGAAGAGTGCGTGGTTTTATGTGCTGCCTGTATCTAGCGGATGGGGCTTTGCTTGTTTATGTGGACCGGTTGCTAGCATGCTGCGGTCCGGTACTGGTCCACGGACCGGGGGTTGGGGACCCCTGATCTAGGTCATCTAAAGCAAGCTTTGTCTTTCTTAGAAATGAAATATGATATGTTGTGTCTTTGTTTCACTATTGTGAAGAAAACTGGCTTTGGACATTATAGATACTGTGGTGGGATGCAATTTATCATGCTGTTTTTATTAAATCTGGTTTTCTTTTCAGATACCGAATATTTGTTTGACTGTTCTTAGTTTTTCTTAGAATGAAAGGGATCAGAAAAAAGAAAGATGGGGATTAAAACTGCATGGTTAAAGCCCTACCCCTTTAGACAGAATGCATATAAAACAGGAAGGTTTCCATCGTATGGTATGGCCACCCTCTAAAATTTTTGACACCCTGCTTAGGGATTATTCCAGCTCATTAGGATTATTGTTGTAGGAGGGAAAAATAGGAAGAAAGAGCACCTGAATGAAATTAGGGTATCAATCAATCAATCAGTCAATCAATCAGTCAATCAATCAATCAACCAATCTCTGTCTCTGCCTTTGCCTCTCTCTTTCTCTGTGTATGTGTATGTGTTTGTATATATACTCCTTTCCTTTCCTTTCCTCTCCTTTCCTTTCCTTTCCTTTCCTTTCCTTTCCTTTCCTTTCCTTTCCTTTCCTTTCCATCCCCATCCCCATCCCCATCCCCATCCCCATCCCCATCCCCATCCCCATCCCTTCATAAGAAAGACAGTTGCAGAATGTCTTCAAAATGCTCACGGAGTTTGGTAAGTGAACTTGATGGCAGTGCCAAGTGCCCTATTTCATTTACATCTAATGTTCATGACCTGTCAGGGTAATTTCTTAGGTGATTCCAGCTTGCTGATGCCTTTTTTACTTATCTAGATTGCTTCCAGGGAAACCCTGCTTTTTGATTGTTTCATTCACCGACCCTGTTTCTAGAAATCTAATATAGCAATATATTTCTTGACCTGGAGCCAAGGACACCATTATAGAATCTGATTGATGTGCGCGCGCATGTGTTGAATTTAGCAAGGACCAAGCATATTTCCTTGATCAATTTGTTGCATTTTATGTTTCATAGTAACTTTACTTTACAGGGCTAACAAGGTTTGGACGATAAACCATCCCATTTCACTACCTTGCTGCTGTTTATAGTGGCTACGTAAATATATAGAAGTGTAGAAAGCAATTGACATTTCAACCAATGCTGCAGAGACAGGAGAACAGGTTATTGTCATTTCTACAAAATAACAAAAAGGCTTCATGTCTCAAGAGACTGTGATAAAGGAGGAAGCCAAAGGCCACTGGAGTGACAAAAAAATGAACAGCAGAAGCAAAACTTCGAAAAATTGAAGGCAAGATCAGATCATTGCAGTTGTATTGATTTTTAAAACTGGAATAATTCCTAGAATTAACTAAAAAGGTTGGTCTCCAAAACATAGCATGGACATTCAAAGTTACTAACTGGAAGTATCTGAGCCTAAATAAATACAATGTCATAGTTTAGTGCCTAAAAAGGAATACTATTATAAGAAGATTATAGGACAGTGATGGTGAACCTTTTAGAGAATGAGTGCCCAAACTGCAACCCAAAACCCACTTATGCATCGTCGAGTGCCGGGGTGTGTGGCCCATTGGGTGGGCGTGGCTGTGGTGGTAACGGCAGACAAGGTGGGACTAAAAAGTTCAATCAATCAATTCCAACTTTGCAAGATCTTTTTTTTTCCGCGAGAAGTTGAAATTGACTGATTGAACCTTTTTTTTTTTTTGCACACGGCGATGGAGGCCTAAAACGAAAAGGTTTTATAAATCCCAGCTGAAGGCCTAGGACTGGGGCGACGGTGCGCGTGCCCACAGAGAGGGCTCTGAGTGCCGCCTCTGGCACCCGTGCCACAGGTTTGCCACCACTGTTATAGGAGATAGCAAGCAGAGATCTAACAGGAAAAAAAAATCAGATTCTGGCTGTAATTGCCATGGGCTAGCTTCTATACAGAGCCAATTTCACATTGTGGTTATGACATCATGCCAGAAATTGGGAAATCATACGTTCTAATCTAGTCCTTCCTTGGGCATGAAGCCACCTAGGTAATCTTGAATTATTATAAAAAAAAAGTCATGTAAAAAGAGATCAAACAAAAAATGATAGTCTCTATCCAATTCTCCTTCAACCTGCATTTAAGAGAACAGTTACATGTTCTACCCATCCAAATCTCAAGAACAAGTATTGGATACATTGCCAACAGACAGGAAAAATATAAGAAGCCACTATATTTAATTAAAATAGACAAATTATTTAATGCCTTATAGTGGTTAACACTTCTTTGGGGAAAAGAAGTGTTTACCTAATCAGTAAAAGCACAGTCCTAGCAAATGTTCTGTATGGTGGCAGCTTTTTCCATCATTGGTGATGATAAAATTTCAGCCAGTGAAGCCACCAATCACTGTGTGGAAGTCAGCATAGCATATTTCTGTCTCTGATGTTATGGAATAAGAATGATAATATGAATAACAAGATTTAGGGCAACAGAATTTCTTCCTTGATTGTGGAACAACAGAAAACCATGACTGTGTATCTGCTGTGACTTCTGTGATGTATTGGCATTCTTGGCCATTAATCAGAAACGTCTTGGAAGTAAAAACTGAGATGCTTAGTGTCACCTTCTAGGTGATTTTTCTTTAGCTAAAATATATGTGAAATTTCCTAGCGGTGAGAGCAATCACCCAATGGAATAGCTTGCCTTCAGAAGTTGTGGCTGCTCCATCACTAGAGGCTTTCAGAAAGAGAGTGGACATCCATTTGTTTGAAATGGTATAGAGCAGGGGTAGGCAACCTTGGCTCTTTTATGACTCGTGGACTTCAACTCCCAGAATTCCTGAGCCAGCCATGCTGAGAGGAAAGGGAGAGGTTTCCAAGCTGAGCCATGCTGGCTCAGGAATTCTGGGAGTTGAAGTCCACGAGTCATAAAAGAGCCAAGGTTGCCTACCCCTGGTATAGAGTCTTCTGCTCAAGCACTGGATTGGACTAGAAGACCTCCAGGTCCCTTCCAACTCTATTATTCATAGCACAGATCAGAATCAAAGCACACGATAAGTGGAAGCTGAATCATTACTTTCCAGCCAGGTCCTTGAATTGGTGGCAACTCATCAAATCCATTGCCGCCAATAATCTTCATTTGCATGTGAATTGGATTTGCACGTAGAAGGAAGAGTTCAACTTATGTTCTGTTCTGAATTAGGACTTTAGTTTTGCTTAAAGAATACATTGGAGCAGTGCTTTTTTTTTTTTTGTCATAGAACTCACCGGAACAGAGTTCTGGCACCTTTTTTCGATGGATTTTCCAAGTTTTAAAAGTAAGTTTTTAAAATTTGATGTTTGGTCCAAGAAGCCACTATATTTAATTAAAAGAGACAAATTATTTAATGCCTTATAGTGGTTAACATTTCTTTGGGGAAAATATTATTAGTCTGAGCACCTAATCAGTAAATCGCCCTGTCGAGCGAAGCAGGTTGGCAGCAAAATCATTAAAACAGTGCATGGGGGCTGCTTATGTGTCGATGCATGAGTACTTCATCCGCGCTGGTTGTGATGACGCTGCTTGGCTTGTGGCACTGCTCGGCTTGTGATTGGTCATGTGGTTGCACGCTGAGTGGTTACTGCAACCATTATGTTTCGTTACACAACTGACGTGTGTCGGTGTGTGTACAGTGATTGACTACGTGCAAAAGGTAAATAAAAGATTAATAAGACGTGAGTTCCGGCACTTTTTTTTCTTACAAAAAAAGCACTGCATTGACAATAGTAAAATGATGTCTCCTTCAAATCAAACTTGTATCTTTGTGAGTTCATGAGCAAATTCACATAGATATTTAAGGAGATCTTTGGAAGTGCTTTACTGTTACCTTTTCCTGGAATGGTCTTTTGATTCCCAATACATGTACAGCCTTGCTGTCACATGGATGTCTCCTTTTTAGTCATTAACTTGACAGTTCTTCTTACTTTCAGAATCCAGTCAAGATTAGCCAACTGCTTCCACCTGCTGGGCCTTTAGGGAACTGAACTGCCCGATGCTTGTTTCATATATATGATTCTGAGACAGAGGGACCTTGCTTTCTGTCTTCCAGTTTGTTTTGACCCATTATTAAAAATATACTGTAATATAAATTTGATCTTATCAAAACTTGTGTAAAGAGAAATCAGTATTTTTAAAGTCATTTTAAGGATTGCCTGTAATCTCTTCTGTCAACTGCTTTCCAGATGTGATGGACATCATTTCTTAAAATTTCTAGCCAGGCTTTTAATTTTAAAAGATTTTTAAGCTGTGGAAAGGTTTTATCATATATAAATAAATATTTCTTTTCAACTTTCAAACCTTTACACAGTACCCAATATTTTTAGACAAATTAATGTTTTAAGGAGGACTGTGTAATTTTCTTACAGGAAGATTAGCAAGTAAATTTTGATTAAAGCATTTTAAGAAGCATCATTCTGGAAGAATAACTACAAAAATGTACCACAATAAGAGCAACATTTTCTTTAGGAGAAGGTTTGGTAAATTATATGATTAAAAAGAAAAAAAGAGGGAGAAACTGAAAAATAAATAGGATCTATTTGAGAATAAAAGCCATTCAACTAGATTAATCTGAAATTGGCCATACTTGATAGTTTCCCTTATGTCTGAACAAATGTAGAGGGTTTGTTTTTTTTAAAAAAAAAAATCCTTGTTTTGATCTTGTGGGCTATTAAACTGTTATTTGTATATCAAGGAAGTTCAAACAGGTACTGATTATAGGAACTGCTGATAATATAATTTTGGGAGGCATTAGTATTTTCCCTTCTAAAATGTGACCTATTTTATAGCCCTTTATTACAGACATGTCAAACACAAGGCCCGGGGGCCGGATGCGGCCCGCGAAGTGGTTTCATGTGGCCCGCGAAGCCATCCTGGAAATAGTGAGGGAACGGCCCCCACCGCCTTGGCCCTAGCCCAGGCTGGCCGGGAGCCAATGTACAATTTTGTGGTGGCTGTCTATGCTGAAACGCATTCAGTCTTAGCTCCACAAGGCCGTCTAGAAACAGCGAGGAATCAGCCCCTGCCGTGTCGGCCCCGTCCCCTGGGTGCATGCTGGGGAGGTGTCACCCTTTGTGAGGAATGAAGAAATGGACCATGCCTTGGTGCTTGCCCCGGTCCCACCCCCTTCTGCCAGAGATCTGTCCCACTCCTGCCCAGGCCCCCACAGGGACCCTTGACGCAAACGATGTAGAACTGGCCATGCCCACCCAGTAGGCCGCACCCACCCTGGCCACACCCACCCAGCCCCCCTGAGGGCAACCGCAGTGCTGATGTGGCCTTCAATGAAATTGAGTTTGACACCCCTGCTTTATTACAACTGATGCCAGGGGAAAGTTTTTGCTTTAAGAACATCCTTTATTTCAGTTTTTTCCAACTGGGCATGTTTTATATTTTTATATTTTATATTTTTTATATTTCTTCAGCTGCAAGAAAGTGATATGAAGATAAATTGGATTACTGGACAATTCTAGGTCAGAAAAAACTACTTCTGTTGTGCAACTATGGTTGTTTTGGGACAAACAGATCACTTGATGTCTTCTATTACACATTCAAATATAATGTGTAAGATTTAAGTATGGTAGTAAAAAGTTAGCTATATGTTTTGACCTGATTTGGCACTTTTTATCCACTTGCTGAGTCCTTCCCGAGGATCTGGCATAGGCAGATGTTGCCATTTGATGGTGTTAAATGTATCATTATAGGATGTACGTTGTTCTAAATCAGTGGTTCTCAACCTTTTTAATGCCGCGACCCCCAACCGGTCGTAAGTTGACTAAACCGGTCGTAAGTCGAGAACTAAACCAGTCATAAGTTGAGGACTACTCAACTGGTCATAAGTCGAGGACTTTCCCTGCCCGGGAGCGCCACACATGCGTGGTTCCGCCCCCTGCGCCGGCCGAGGTGTAGCTGGCAAGCGGCAGAGACGGAGCAGGCCGACCACCAGCTGGCCCAGCTCAAGGGAGGTAAGGCACCCGCCAGAAAAGGGGAAAAATGGCGGACAGCCTTGCTTGACAACCCCCGTGAAATGGTCGATCGACCCCAAATGGGGTCGCGACCCATAGGTTGAGAACCGCTGTTCTAAATAAAGCTACTTTTTGAAATTGACTGATAATGATTTTTGTCAATGCCAGTGGTGTTCAGGTGGTGCTCCAGTTGTTTTGGAACTGCACCCAAGGCACCTATTACTACTGGTACTATTTCCTTTCTTTTGTCACAGTTGTTCTATCTGCAGGTCTTGTGATTTTCTCCAGATCTTTCTCTTCTCTTCGACTGTCTCCAGGTACTGCCATGTCCACTGTCCACACATTTATGTCATTCTTATTGACAATTGTTAAGCCTGGGGTGTTATGAGGAAGGTACTTATCTGAATTCTAGAGTCCCAGAGCACTTTGGTGGCTTCATTTTGTATGATTTTGTTTATTTTATGGTCCCACCATTTCCTGCTTGAAGGAAATGTATTTCTTGCAGATATTGCCATGCACCATTTTGCTAATTTGTCATCCTGCTGTTGTAGTCAATCTATGCGATCTTTTTCAACAGCTAAGCAGGCGATCCACTGTTTCTTCAGCTTCTTTGCAGAGGCCGCATTTATTATCTGATCTGTCTTCTCAATTCTGGTTCTGTTTGCATTCATTCTTAAGACTTGGACTTGTGCAGTTAAAATTAGCTCCTCTGTCTCTTTCTTCAATTTTCCTCCTCTTAGCCCTTGCCAGGTCTTGTATTTATCTGCTTTGTCTGCTATTTTTTGTTAACGTATTGACCATGTAATACTTTGCCTTGCCATGTGTCATTTCTATTCTTCATTTCATCTTTCTTGTAGACCGTTTTGGTCTCAGTAAGCTTTCATAGTATACTAGCTTCAGTGTATTTTCTTCACTGCCCTTCAGATATTTTTATATTGCCCCTTTTTCTTCTTCAACTAGTTGGTGTAGTTGTAATATTCCACACCCACCTATCTCCTTGGTAAGTAAAATCTGTCAGCATCGCTGTATGGATGAAAGGCATGATTCATTTTCATTATTTTTCTGATCTTCCTGTCCAGGGCTTTTTGTTCTGCCTGAGTCCAGTTCACTATTCCAGCAGGATATCTAATGACTGGAATTGCCCAGGTGTTAATTGCCTTGATGCGTTTCGACATTAAAATCTTTACTCTCATGATGTATTCACGTCTAATCATCTTCTTGACTTCAGCGTGCTTGATGTTTTCAGCTTGAGGGATGCTTAGCTCTTCGTAGTGATTGTCTTCATTCAGACTCTTGATGTCATTTCCATAAGGCTTCTTGATTCCTTCAGTTTTCACTATTTTCCATTGTTGATGTTAAATATGATACACTTGTCCAGTCCAAACTCCATTGTAATATCTTGGCTACATATTTGGACAGCGTTGAGCTGTAATTCTATTTCACAGGGTGTTTTCCATACAGCTTCAGATCATTCACATAAAGGAGATAGGATAGTCTGCCAGTTGTTTTTGATGCTTTCTATTCATGGTCTGACTTGTTCAGTATTGTTGACAAAGGAATCAGTGCAATGACAAACAGTAGAGGTGACAGTGTTAATTAACTTAAGATAATTTGGAAAAAAGAAGCAGGCCAGCACACTCTACAACTCTACAACTCTTTATTTTAGCAACCCCATATGGGAAACAAAAGGAAGATAGCTAAAACCTCATGAAATGTATCTGTTTTGCAAGATTTGAGGCAATTATTTTTGGCATCTAAAATAATCCTTGTAAAGGTTGCTCCAATAAATTACAAATTTGTATCTTATTTTGGAGTGATCAATTTCCTTTTCATTGTGAGGATTGGGAGGCTATCCTTGAATAAGCCGCATTGAATTAATCCAGAATGATTTAGTGAATTTGCAATAATATTGCACCCCTGATGATGATGATGATGATGATGATGATGATGATGATGATATCCATTCAGCGATGTCCAGTTCTTGGTGATTCTATGGGTTGGGTCTCTCCACATCTTCCAATCTTGCAATAATTCTTTGAGTTTTTCTGTGCTCTGGCTGGTGTCATCTTTGATGGAGCCAGCCACCATATTTTTTGATGGCCTGGTTTCTTTTACTGCTAACTCTTCCACACGTAATTGTTTTCTTCAGTGAATTCCCCCACATGACACGCCAAAATAAACGAGACTCCACCTCTACTATTAAAGTATAAAACTTTAATATATAATGTGGCCCAAACTCTTGTGTGGTTAAATATTACAAGGGGAAAGCTGGAAATGGCAGAACTGACATAAGGCTGTTCTGATAAAGAACTCTTGAATGTCCCACCCTGTCTGGAAACACATTTGAAAACTACAGAGCAGATCTGACTTTCTACCATTAAGATAGAGAAGATAGATAATAGATAAAAAGAAGTTCGTAGTATTTTTCCTCTGAAATGTCTCTTGTAAGAAAAAAAGCAGAAAAAATTGTTTTCTGTTAGGGACCATGTCAAAATCAAATTTACATGATTTGAAAGCAAAAAGCCCCATTTCCAACAACGCAGGGCTCGACCCTTTGAATGAGAGTTTTAACGTTGCTGATAAAATTCAAGTGTAAATTTGTCTACAAGTTCAGCATTATTTTAGCTGAATGAGAAAGAGACGTCACAAGAAAATTAACTTTTATTAGGCTGCCCCCACCAATAATTTGTTTTTTAGTCATTTCTGTCAAGGCAGAGAAATCAATAGCGGCACACTGAAAGAGCCCAGATTGGTTTGAAGCTTCTCCAGTATCCAAGCAGTCAACTATGATGTATTTAATTCATGCAGCACTTATTACTTTCAAGATTTGCTTGTCAACAGGAAAAAATACGGAGGTAAAATGCAATCAAGCAGGACTGAATAGAACAGACAAATCTTTCAGCATGTTTATTCCCTATGGTTTAGATTACCTTTTCTTTGTCCTTGCTCTTTTCCACCAGTTACGTTAGTAAAATAGGATCAACACATAAAATACAGCTGCTTTTTATGTGATCATATTAGGTTTCCAAAATGGGAATACTGTACTTGATTTGAGAACAGAATTTTAACACAGAGCTGTGTCACGTTCTCTTTTTCCCACCTCAGTAAAACTGCTCCCTTAACCTCTGTGATTCCTCCTGAATATGAGAGAAGAGCATAAACTTTTTCCATTTAAATAGAAAATTATGGCTCTTGACTGAACATCAGCTGGCAGATTATCTAGGACCTTTGCACACATTCATCTAACGAACCAACTGCTCAATTTACTGCATGGGGAGGAAGCTCATGCTTACAGCTTAAGTCTCTGGAATGTTGCAGTCTACAGTATGTATTGGTCCACAATGAGATAGTGCAACCAGTATGAGTATACCTTGATATGCCCATGTGACATCATTACTACCTGAGCTGTGATGATTGGCTCAGGATAACTACAGGATAACTACCCTGTAGGTGTTTTTCAAAGTACAGCATCTGATAATTATTTTTAAAATCCTTCATGGCTTAGAGATTAGTTATTTGCAAGATTGCTTCTCTTCTATTGTTTCTGCCCATCTGATAAGATCCAGCAGGATCAGCATGCTCTTGGTCCTCTCACTGAAGAAATATAATCTTATGGATCCCAGAAGTCTGTCTTTTTTGTTACTTGCCCATATGGAGACAGCAAGTGATTTAAGATAAAGGAGTGTTGCATTCTTTCCCTTTTCTTATTCAACCTGTATGCCAAAATAAGCATTAGGAAGCTAGATCTTGAAGAATCAAAAATTGGGGTAAAGATTTGTGAAAGAAACATCAACAATCTTCAATATGCTGATGATGCAACTCTACTTTCAGAAACCAAAGAAGGCCTGGAATATCTGACCAAGAAAATCAAATAAGAAGGTGAGAATTTTGATCTTCTTCTAAACATCAAAAAGACCAAGCCCATGACCACTGCAAGGAAGTGAAACACCAAAATAGAAATTGATGGTGAAGAGGTAGAATGAGTGGAAAAATTCACTTTCCTAGGATCGCAGATAGCTCAAAGCAAGGAATGCAGCACAGAAATAAAATGTTGGATTGCACTGGGTCACATAGCAAGGATGTACATGAGTCAAATATTAAAAGCAAGGATATCAGCCTGGCAACTATATGTAGGTTAGTTTGCTCTATTGTGTTCCCCATAGTTACCTATGGTTGTAAACGTTGGACCTTAAAAAAGCAAGATGGGGAAAAAATTGACTCGTTTGAGCTCTGGTGCTGGAGGAGTCTCCTGTATATTCCTGGGACAGCAAAGCAAGTACTGGAGCACATAGTGCCAGACAAGTCACTAGAAGGCAAAAATCACAAAACAGTGTCTCACTTATTTTGGCTATGTGATGGCAGGAATTCACTGGAGAAAGCAATTATGTTTGGAAGGCTGCAAAAGAACAAGGTGGCTGGATGCCATCAAAGCTGACACCAACCAGAGCATAGAACAGTGATGGCGAACCACTGAGTGCCCAAAAACTGGCCCCGCCCCTGCTCCACCCCCTGCCCTGCCCCCGCTCTGCCCCATCCCCCGCCTGCCTGCCCACAGGACCACTCATCGCCTCCAGGGCCCACCGCAGATTGCCCAGGCAGTCCAGCAGCGCTATGGCAGCCACACCCTCTGCTTGCACCCTGCAGCATCAACTGCATGATGGGGTGTGAGGGCAGAGACTTGTCTATGCTTTCTGGCTGCCATGTCCTTGGCTGCACTGCTCCATGTGGGCCATGCTCGGGGGTGACTCTCCTTCAGGGGGGCTGTTGGGGAGGAGGGGGTCACGGGGGGAGGCAAGGCTGGGGCAACGGCACGTGTGCCCACAGAGAGGGCTCCGAGTGCCGCCTCTGGCACCCATGCCATAGGTTCGCCACCACTGGCATAGAACAATTCAAAGAAGTAATGCAAAATCAGAAGTCATGGGAAACCTGGCCCAAAGAATTGCCAGGAGTTGGACATGACTGAATTGATTTGTCATTGTTATCATCATCACAATCATCTAGACATGACTGAATGGATATCATCATCATCATCATCATCATCATCATCATCATCATCATCATCATCATCATCATGTGTTCATTTCCTTAGTCACATTGCTAAAGAGCTTATCACAAATGCAGATTTTGTCCATGTTCCTTCTCTGTTCTGTCAAGACAGCTGTGGGTATAGAGATAGCAGACTATATTTCCTAGACCCACCTGAATCAATATCCCAGTTGGTCTCAGATATACCAATCAATTGTCTTAATAAGAATAGGGAGATAGCAAAGAGGAAGGGAAGAGTTTTCTATCCACAATGACATTTTTTCTTTCAGTTTGGTTGAACTTATAACATTAATTCAACTCATACACAGTATAACTCTCTGACATCAATGAATTTATTAAATATATGGCCTGCAAGCCCTTGCTGAGACATTTCTACAGATGCATGGGCCATTTCACCAGAGAAAATACATTTAGTATGTCAGTAGTGAACAGGCACCAGATGCTGAGAAACAAGCAGCCAGTTGTGTTCCCAGTAGTGCCTGCAATTGTTTTGCTCTCAGCTGCGTAATTTTCATGGAAAGGGTTGTGCTGTTGTTGCTTTGGTTTGGCAGAATATTAATCTGCTGATGATTTCAAAAGGCGACTTTGAAATGTGTTGTTATACTTCCCACCCTCGCCCGCTTTTCTTTTGAACAAAAGGAAAATGTGATGATTGATGCATATTCACTGAGAAGCATATATCTTTCCCTGGAGTACTCAGAAACAAGCATTAAGAGGTGGGGATGAAATGAAGTGGAAATGAAAGAGTGCAGCATTTAGTCACATTCTAAAGAATACCAAAAAAATAAAAAAGGAGGGGCAGAAAAAATAATTGAATATATATGAATGGTTAAAAAGGATAGCAAAGCAGGGAAAAATCTGACATTTAAACCCAAACTCTTAGCTGCTGCCCATGACTTCAGTGATGAGTTGAAAAAATAAACTCTCTTTGATTGCTTTCTAGATAACTTCCACCCTGACAATCCTGGCAGATCCCCAGTCCTTTGAGAATGTTGTAGGACCTCTATAAAGCCCCCCATAAATAACAGAATGCTGATTTCTGGGAGGGAGGGCAATGCTTGGGAGCTGCTGTCTGGTCACACTTCCACACATCTCGGTAGGTTGAGCATCAGGGCAGGTTTCCCATTGTGAAATTCAGGAGTTTCTGAGCATTGACTAGCAACACTATCACTACAGTGTTTTTTACACTGACTTCAGTATTAAATAACATTTATGTAGAGGAAACCGTCTGCAGTCATTCAGCCTAGCTCAGCATGTGGCATTCACGCTTTCTAAATTTAAACAGGGTTCCCATCTGTCCTAGTTCGCAACAGTTTCAATCGAAGGAATGTGATGCAGATAAAGGATGTGCAAATCTATACCTCTCTTTGCAGTGCTGTACCAAATAGCCGTTTTAATTTTAATTTTATCAGTATGCGTATAAAGCAGCTTCCAAGCGCTGGCCCTTGTAGTTCACTAAGCCCACTTAGGACTAAGGAAACAACAGCATTGCCCTGAAGTCCTCCATTTGGCAGTTCTCAAAACTTTTCTGACCTTCAAATTTTAGTACAGGTAGTTCTCGACTTACGAGCACAATTGAGTCCTACCCAATTTTACAGATTTTTTTTTTTGTTGCCAGTTGTTAAGTTACACGCCATTACG
>NW_015387766.1:229684-234790 GCF_001527695.2 Protobothrops mucrosquamatus | reverse complement strand
CCCTTGTAGTTCACTAAGCCCACTTAGGACTAAGGAAACAACAGCATTGCCCTGAAGTCCTCCATTTGGCAGTTCTCAAAACTTTTCTGACCTTCAAATTTTAGTACAGGTAGTTCTCGACTTACGAGCACAATTGAGTCCTACCCAATTTTACAGATTTTTTTTTTTGTTGCCAGTTGTTAAGTTACACGCCATTACGAAGTTGAAGTTTCCCCATTGACTTTGCTTGTTGGAAGCCAGGTTGCAAATAGCAAGCATGTGATCTTGGGCTATTTCAACGGTTGTAAAAAACATGTGGATTGCCAAGTGCCTGAATTTTGACCATGTGACCATGGGGATGCTCAACGGTTGTACGTGTGAGTACCAGTTGTACGTTTTCCAATGCCATTGTAACTTAGAGCGGTCACTACCTGGGGTACCATTGTTTTCTGTCAGGCAGCTTTTTGAAATCAATGAAAACTGTTGATGTTTGGTAAATAACAGACAATCCTTTTTTTTAAAAAGACTCCTCTCAAGTCATTAAATCCAAAGCTTGCTCATGTTAGAATTAACATTTTGTTCCTTTCTGATCCATTGCATTATGATTACAGTTCCTTATGTCTTTTGTTCAGAGGCTCATTATAAATATTTCTTACAGAAAGTAATGTCTAAATGATGCATATAACAATTCTCTAGATTAGAACATAGACTCCTAATACTGTGGAGCCAAACCTTTTGCTGTTGGCTAAAATCAATGGAGGATTTTTCAGGTAAGAAAAGTTTTGAATGGTGGTGAATGTTATTTGCTTACGTTTGGTCCTTTGCAGTACACAATCACACTGTTATAATGGGATCAAAAATCCCTTTTTGGAAACATCTGCTCACAACTAAGTACAGGTAGTCCTTGACTTACAACAGTTTGTTTAGTGACTGTTTAAAGTTGTGACGACACTGAAAAAAGTGATTTATGACTATTTTTCACACTTATGATCATTGCAGCATCCCCATGGTCAATTGATTTACATTTACATACACGAGCCATGATGGCGCAGTGGTTAGAATGCAGTACTTGCAGGCTACTTCTACAGTAGTAGCCAAAATAGTGGAAAACTTTTGGGAAAAGTGTACAGTAGAAATGCCACCTTTGGTTAAGTTTCCACCAATTTTTCTTCTAATTTCTGTATAACTGTAGCCTTGTTCACTTAATAATACTATTTTACATCGCTTTCTGGGCAACCAGTCAACTCTTTGCACCATTACTTTAATTTTATTACATTTTACAAGCTCACTAAATGAAAGAACACAAAAAAACCCAACCAACTTGATAGCGATCACATAACACACTGACAAATGTCCTCCTCTCAGCTTCAATACATGACATCAATAACTGAATCCTACTGTGATCTGATTGGCTCATTGCCAAAACAAGACGACACCTGATTGGCTCTCTAAACACTCATGCCCATTGGCTACAATCAGATGAAGGAAAGCTACCTGATATCAACCTAAGCAAGTTGTGCTTCCTTTTTCTGGCTATTTAGCTATACCTTTTCATAGAATGCAATACAGATAATTGAACAAACTTTGTTGCATTACATTCTTGATTAAATTATCTTTCCATTGATATATACTTTTATGGTACTACTCCAAAAAGTGGTATTATTAGCCATCAAACCTCAAAAATACACTTTTCCCAAAAGGTTTCCACAATTTTGGCCACTACTGTACTGACTGCCGGCTTCCAGCAGTTCGACAGTTCAGTTCTGACTGGCTCAGATTGACTCAGCCTTCCATCCTTTTGAGGGTGGTAAAATCAGGACCCAGATTGTTGGGGGCAATATGCTGACTCTGTAAACTGCTTAGAGAGGGCTATAAAGCACTGTGAAGCAGTATATAAGTCTAAGTGCTATTGCTACGGCTATCTGGAGGTTTGACAACTGGTTCATACTTATGATGGTTGCAGCGCCCTGGGGTCATGTGATCACCTTTTGCGACCATCTGACAAGCAAAGTCTATGAGGAAGCCAGATTCACTTAACAACCGCATTATTAATTTAACAACTAGAGCCGTGGTGGCGAACCTATGGCACAGGTGCCAGAGGAGGCACTCAGAGCCCTCTCTGTGGGCATGCGTGCCGTTGCCAGTCCTAGGCCTTCATCTGGGTTTTATAAAACCTTTTCGCTTTAGGCCTCCGCCGCCATGTGCAAAAAAATTTCAACTTCTCGGGAAAAAAAAAGATCTCGCCAAGTTGGAATTGATTGATTGAACTTTTTAGTCCCACCCAGTCTGCCCTTACCACCGCAGCCACGACCACCCAATGGGCCACACCCATCCAATGGGCCACACCCACCTAATGAGCCACACCCACCCGGCACCCGACAATGCATAAGTGGGTTTTTGGGTTGCAGTTTGGGCACTCGGTCTCTAAAAGGTTCGCCATCACTGAACTAGAGTGATTCAATTAATAAATGTGGCAAGAAAATGGGACAAACTCACTCAACAAATTTCTCATTTAACAACATCAAGTTTGGGCTCAATTGTGGCTATAAGTTGAGAACCACCTGTACCCCAACACTCCTTGTCCTAGGAAAGCTGTGCCAAGGCTTCATTACATCATTAATTAATCACAATGAGAGCCCTGCTTTAGCCACAGCAGGCAATTGAAGCAGAGAGAATAATGTCCTTGGCAGATAATTCTGCCATGGAAAGCCTTGTCTTTTCCACCTATATTTTCCTTTTTCCCCCCTTTGAATTCTAGATATTAGAATCGTGCAGTGCTTGGAAATCAATATCCAAGATGTGCTTTGGAGCATGAAAAAGTGAAGTGTTGTGTCTGATGGCAACACCATAGACTCTCTGAATTTTTTCCTAAGAAAATGCATGGCTGTCTTAAGGAGTTGCCGACAACTGCTGTGTTTGTTCTTTCATATGTCCCAAAACATCATTTGAAGTTGAAATGTTGCACAGCCCTACCATATGGGCAAAGTGCATCAACTAACTGATTTTAAATGTTCCAATTATATCATTGACTGAGTGGTGTTACTTTAATTCTGTGCACAGGTGGGTGTGTAAGGCTCAGACTAACCTATGGGGGCTTAACTGATGGGAATAGTTGTAGCCAGACTGAGCCCAAGGGGGAGGTGTCAAAGGCATCATCAGTCATGAGTCTTTTCGTGCCCACAAGAAATTTAAGTTCAGCCCACCTTGAATTCGATTGATTCTTATCTACTGCGAATTTGCTTGGACTGTTAGTAGTTCAGATTCTTGTAGAGATTTTTGCAATAAACCTTTATATCCATTTGAACCATCTGGATATTTTGATTTCTCTGGCGCTTGACAAGTTGATTCCATTTTGTTCGGGATCAGTTAAATATTTTGTGGAGAAAAAGTAAGACCTTAATAAAATTAGATTTGTTCAAATATAGTAACTGTATAAATGAATATATGCTTTTCTCCCCTTCCCATTATTAAATTTCAACAAAAAGTAAAATATACAAAAACAAAGAAAAATTAAAAAGGGAAATGTCAGGGGAGGGGAATATATGCTTTTCTAAGTAAATTCTTTCTGCACCTCACAGATGGATTCAGATTAATCCAAATCTGTCTCAGTTCCTCTACCACATAGTAGTCCAGACTTATCACGAAAACGATTAGATGTTTATCCCACCTTTTATAAGTATATGAAGCTCAAACTGGCAGACATATCCAATACTCCTGCCTTCTATTTTTCTCCCTTTGAGTTGAGTTGGGCAGCATCACCCAGCCATTTTTCAGGTCTAAGGAGACCCAGAATTCATAGTCTCCTGATTTCTAGGCCAACAGCTTACACCAAGTGGGCTCTGACCATTGTACAACTTGGACACAAGTTGGAGACATGATGCTTAACTGTCCACTCACCAGCGAGATTCCCCAGCTACTCCCTTTTGTTGTTTTTTAAAAATTCTTTTAAACTTTTAAATTTCAAACCTCAAAGTCACAGAGAAAAGAATGGTCCCCAGGGAAAACAGTGGGCACAGTGGGAACCAAGGCTGGGAAAAATAGTATTAGATATTATCTGACTGGAATCCTCAGGAAGGAGAGATCTAGGGACAACTGAGATATCAAGAAAGCTGTTCCAGACAACATTTATTTGAAATAAATAAATAAAAACACCTTGCTAATAATATGTATTAGATTTTCTTTATTTTGGAATGTGTGTGTAGCTATTTAAGCTTTATAGTCTTGGATATTTATTGTTCTCTGAATTTTTTTTACTCTTTCTACACCCTCAGTGAATTATGGTTGTTTTATACAATCTGGTTTATTTTCCTTTCAGAGCTGCTGCTGTTCTACTAGCAGATTTATCATCTTATCCCTGTCTAGAATCTTATTTTCTCTCTTTTAGCTTTCTATGGGACTAATTTTAGCAGCACTGTATTTTAATCTCCTTTCCCGTGGAACGGCTTTACCTCCAATCTGAAGGTACTTACATGGAGAGTGAAAAGACTAATTTCCCTAGTCACAAATAAAGGATAATGGCCGGAGGGTGGGGTGGGGTGGTAACACTTTAGAATTTATTTCGTTTTTATCATTTTAATCTTATTTTGTTCTTTTTTTTCTTTTGCACTCGTCAATAAAGCCTTAGCTATGAGATTTCTTTTTGTCTCACAAATAGGGGTTAAGGGCAGATGCTAGATAAAATGGTTCTGTTATAAAATAGATGGTGGCAGCAATGATGATCAAGTAGCTTCACCAAAGCTAGAAAAGGTGTGTGTGTGTTTGTGTGTGTGTGTGTGTGTGTGTGTATGTGTGTGTGTGTGTGATGGAAATTTAACCAAGCAGAAACACTGTATGCATCTTTAACCTACAATCCAAAGTTACATTCCTGTAGATTTCAATAAAAACATAACTATAATAAGACAAAAACTAGATCACGTTTAAATTCCCAAATCGGACCTGGATATCTCCGAGACCGCCTTCTGCCGCAGGTTACCTCCCATCGGCCGGTACGCTCCCACAGAGTGGGTCTCCTCAGGGTGCCGTCAGCCAGACAGTGCCGGCTGGCGACCCCCAGGGGGAGGGCCTTCTCGGTGGGAGCCCCCACCCTCTGGAACGAGCTACCCCCAGAGATCCGGGTGATCCCGGATC
>NW_015387766.1:219633-229549 GCF_001527695.2 Protobothrops mucrosquamatus | reverse complement strand
CCCCACCTAATTTCATATTTTATAAGCATGTTTCAATGGTTTCCAAGTTACTTGCAAGATAGGCTATAATGTTGTTATTATACCCTATCTCAATAGAGTATAGTCTCATTTTCCTGCTGAGTTGATTTCCTATTCTACTCTACCTTATAAGGCTGATATTGGGCCATCAGTACATTCTGTTTTTGCATCTGTTGATTATACTGACCATGAAGAAATAATTCAGAAGGATATGAACATGAACAGAGTTAAAAGAAAAAATAAAATAAAATAAAAATGTAGCTACCCAATGCATGGCAAATTCATAGATGAGTTTTCATGACTCTAATCATATCAATTGCTGTAATACTAATTCTGGTGTGCAATCTTTCTTCCTGTACATTTTTCTGTTTCTGATTGAATATTATAGGGTTCCAGTCCAACATGTTTGAAGGATGTTTAGGTTGGGGTAGACCAGGGCACGCTGGCTGAGGAATTCTGGGAGTTGAAGTCCACAAGTCATAAAAGGGCCAAGTTTGAAGACCTCTGGGGTAGACCATCTCAAGCAAATAGTTATGCTACTCTTCAGTCTTTAACAATGCTAGCAACATTCCAGTTCCACCTGAATTTGATTCAGACATATTCAAGTTATAATTTGTTTGTATAGGACATGGAAAATTAAGCATCCTGCACATGTTGCAGATCAATAGCTTGTGAATAAAATCCATAAACCATATGTTGTAGTTCAAAAGGGTTCGATAAACTCTTGTTTTAGCTGCTTAGTTGGAACTTAGATGTGCACATATGCATAAATACCCAAGGTGGCACAGTAATATCTAACTGGTGAGTCATCTTCAGCTTTATGGATCATAAATTGTGCCCTCCTAGGCTAGGCTAACATTATATTCGATGTAGCAAAGAAATATTTCAGAAAAATATCAGTAGGGAGGTCAAGTCTATGAAAAACATGCCTCTTGTAAAAGAAGGGAGGGAAATCAGATATAATTAGAATAAATCATCTATATAAAGCAGATGGTGATTTAGATCTCATGTTTAATTTCCCAAATTTAATAGCCTTTGCAAATGTATCATTTCAGCTGGAATGCCAAGAAAAAAAGATATCCCAATGTCCATAATATTGTTCAAAGACTGCTTTTAACTGCTTTGGAAGAATATGTGTACCTCGTTATTATTTCCACAGGCTGCTTTGCTCTTAGTTAACAATAACAAATGATCAAATTGTGTTAAATGAGCTTAGCTTATCACAAATATTTCATTTAGCAGTTAGCAGCTGTTGAGAGAAAGGCTGAACAGAACTATGTTTTGCTTCCCACCATAATAAGTGTTGCATAAATATGTGCTCTATCTTTAACTTTCCTATTTTACAAATACCATTTAGTGGAATCAGGAATCAGACAAGAGCAGATATGTTTGCAATAAATTAGATATCTAGAGTTTTATATATATTCATTTCCAAAATTAAATAATTATACCTTGTTAGCTGATTAATATAAAAGCATAATGTTAGACCCAGTACCACATTATATAACATTAGCCCCTTGAATGAGTCAACTCATGGTAGATTTCCACTGTAACATAATTTTGTTCTATAAGACAGATTACTTACATGTATATTAAGTTTGTATAGATTTAAGATAAATGTCAAAGATATTTTTTTCTGTTTTGACACTTCATTTAATAGTGAGTCATATAATTCTGGCATTCCCTCTCTCCCTCCATACATAGAAAAAAAAAAGAGAGAGAGAGAGAGAGAGAGGGGAAAGAGAGGGAGAGAGGGGGGAGAGAGGGGAGAGAGAGAAAGAGAGAGGAAGAGAGAGAGGGAGAAGAAGAGAAAGAGAAAAAAAGAGAGAAAGGGAGACAGAGAGGGAGGGAGGGAAAGGGACAGGGAGAGGGAGAGAGAGAGGGAAAGAGAGGGAGAGAGAGGGGGAGAGAGGGGAGAAAGAGAGAGGGAGAGAGAGGGAGAAGAAGAGAAAGAGAAAAAAGAGAAAGGGAGACAGAGAGGGAGGGAGAGGGAGAGGGAGAGAGAGGGAGAGAGGGAGAGGGAGAGAGAGAGAGAGAGAGATATGTCCAGCAGTGTTTCTCAACCTTGACAATTTTAAGGCATGTGGACTTCAACTCCCAGAATTCCACAGCCAGCAAAGCTGGCTGTGGAATTCTGGGAGTTGAAGTCCACATGCCTTAAAATTGTCAAGGTTGAGAAACACTGTGTTATAGTAATAATTTTTATTGGGCTTGTTTGATTTCCCCAGGAATTGTATCATTATCACTACATTGGATAAAAGTGAAAGAAATGTCATTATTTGCTTCTTTTTTTTTAAAGTAGGGAATACATGACCATGCAATCTACAACTCCACCTTTGGCCAAGAATAGCTGGAATTGTTGGGGAGTTAAAATTCAGCAATCCCTGGATGGTCATGTGTTCATTACCACAGAAGAATAAACAGATTTTTGTTATGCCTATTGATTTCACTATGTTCCCCATAGGTGCTCAGCAAGTTCTTGCTGAAGTCACTAATGCAAAAATAGTATCTCCAAGAATATGGTGATAAGATCCTTGGGAAAAGAATATTTTATACCCTTCACTCCGGAAGGACACCGAACAGGACTTTCTCCTATGACATCTTTTCTGATCTTTGAAGAGCATTGTATTATCTACTCTTAGTATTCATCTCTCAAATCTAAACATGCCCATTTTCTTTAATCTTTTTTTTATAACATTCTTTGTTTATAATCCCTGATCATCCTCCCTGGCCTTACTTACACCTGTCCCAGTTTCATGGGTTCCTTTTTGAAGGACAGTGCCCAGAACTGCATACAGTACTTGATGTGAAGTCTAACCAAAGCAGAATAAAATGGAACTCTAATCTTGAAAGATAAACTGGATGATTCAGTCTAACATACATTTCCCTTTTGCAGTCATATAAAATTGCTGACTCATATTCCGTTTGTAATCAATTAATAAGATTTTCCAAAACGGTTAAGCGCACAATGCATAACATTGTTCGTTATGAAACAAACAAAAATCCTCTTTGTTTCATAAGGGAAGGAATTTAAATGCGCCTGACATTGTTAAATTTCATCGGATCAC
Organism: Protobothrops mucrosquamatus; assembly: GCF_001527695.2. Lineage (NCBI taxonomy): Eukaryota > Metazoa > Chordata > Lepidosauria > Squamata > Viperidae > Protobothrops > Protobothrops mucrosquamatus. Next base: position 226,463 of record NW_015387766.1, on the reverse strand, counting down.
TTTTATACCATTCTTGTAATGTAAAAATTATTATAATTTTATTTTTGTCTTCTAGATATTAATTAGCTTGCTCAAGTTTATTTTTCATATGTAAATTGAATAAACATCCCAATCACCTTGTCCTTTAAATCCTTAATGGAAATATTGATGAGCAAAGGACCAAGACTGATCACTAATATGATTCCCCAATTTAATGAAGAATCATTGAAGTGCATTATTTGAGTATGCTTATGAACCAGCTGTCTAGCATCCAGGGTCCAGCCCGCATTTAAATAACTTGCTAATCAGCAAGGAATCTCGTATTTTGTTGCTGAAATCAGAAGATGTGATATCTGTAGCATTTCCTTTTTTTTGTTAAGGATGTTACCCAATCAAAAGATGAGATACAGTTAGTCTGGCAAAAATTGTTCTTGACAAATCTTTGCTGATTTCTGGTAATTACTGCTTTGCTTTAGAATACTTACAGGATGATCTGTTTATGTTCTGCTCTACAGTCATCCAGGTATCAATGTCATACTGAATAGACTGTAGATTCTTTTTCCTCCCCCCTCCTTCCCCTATTTTAAAATATGGGATATTTTCTCTCTTGCAATCACTTTGAAGGGTTCTGTAACTGGAACAAAAAGAAATTGTTTAGCCTAACTACTGCTATCTCGCTTCTGTAATCAGCGTTTGCGTCAGGGACAAATTTCATGCAATAGTGGAAACGTGTACATGGATAGGATGTACTGAAGGAGAGAATAAGGGAGTGTACAGGAATGATTGATGCCTTCCTTATGATGTAATGGCTCTGTTGTCTCATTTTCACTGGTTAACAAAGTTTATAAAGCAATGCTTCTTCTTCTTCTTCTTCTTCTTCTTCTTCTTCTTCTTCTTCTTCTTCTTCTTCTTCTTCTTCTTCTTCTTCTTCTTCTTCTTCTTCTTCTTCTTCTTCTTCTTCTTCTTCTTCTTCTTCTTCTTCTTCTTCTTCTTCTTCTTCTTCTTCTTCTTCTGCTGTATCCGTTATCGGACGTTGGCAATCATGTTGGCGATCCTACATTTATCAGCAGCGCACGAAAAAGTGCTGCTGAGTTTTGTCCAAACCAGTCCCTTAGATTTTGAAGCCATGATGCTCTTCTTCTACCTGGACCTCGTTTGCCTTCAGTCTTTCCATGGAGGATTAAATGCAGTATGCCGTATTTTTCTGGGTGTCGCATCATATTCCGAAATATTCTAATTTTCATTTTTTAATTGTTTTGATGATTTCTCTTGGCTTTCCCAGGTGGCTTATCACCTCCTCATTTCTGATCTTGTCAACCCAGCTTATACGTAACAGCCGCCTGTAAATCCACATTTCAAATGCTTCTAGTCTCTTCAGGTGGCCTTCTGTCAGAGACCGACTCTCTACTCCATAGAGCAGGACAGAAAAAAATGCTACTAACTTTCTAAGGTATGGCACTTCTGGATGTAACTCTGCCAGCATTCCAGATTGTTTGCCACCCAGCTGTTTTATTTGATCAATTAAAGCGCTGCTTCCTCAAACTGCATTCAGTTTTATGTCTTTTTTGTTGTCCAGTGCTTTAATCCTCTCTCTTTCTCTAGTTTGGTATCTTCAAAGCTTATTTTGAAAGCTACTTATAACTTTTCTTCTTTGAAATTTCGGAGCTATTTTTCTTGCATCAATTTTCACTATTTTTCTTATCTTTTCTCCTGATTCCTCAGGTTGTCACCTGCACGTGTACTGAATCTGCTGCTTACATTAACCTCATAATTTCACTGTTTGTTTTCTGTGCTACTGTTTTTAATTTTCTAAATCTGTATAGTTGATATCAACAATCTCCAATCTCTTCTCCAATCTCTGTTTGGAAGATTGCACATCTTTCATGTTTGTTTTCTACTATGTAGCCAATCTGGTTTTAATAGGCTTTGTAAAACTGTGTTAATAAATCAATGAAGGGCCCTTGGTGCTCTCTGAGCTTGCTTGTTTTCTTGCAGACGTTTCATTACCCAAACTAGGTAACATCATCAGTGCTAGTAAGGAGTGATGTTTGCTCTCAGTTTATATTCTTGTGTCTTCCCTGTCTGGGTGTTGGGGATCCATAGAATTCAATACAGTACAGATAATTGAACAAACTATGTTGCATTACATTCTTGATTAAATTATCTTTGCATTGATATATAATTTTATGGTATTACTTCCCCAAAAAAGTGGTGTGTTATTAGCCATTAAACCTCAAAAATACACTTTTCCCAAAAGGTTTCTACAATTTTGGCCACTACTATAGTAGGCTACATGAGCACATTTTGGTATGCCCATACAGTAGTTATTTGGGTGGTCACAAGTGCACCAGTTGAAGCTTTCAAATGATGTTCAAGGATAGCTCCGTGCAGAGCACTTCAGCAAGCGGGTCTGGCCTAGGGAGAATTTTAAATAGGGACAATCTTAATTATTATCTTAACATGACACAGCGGTAAATATTTGTTTTTAATTGGTTTTTATTGGGGATAGTGCTTTGTACTGTTTTAATATGCTGTGAGCCGCCCTGAGTCCTGTGGGGAGAAGGGCGGCATATAAGTCTAATAAATAAATAAATAAATAAATAAATAAATAAATAAACCATAGAGATGCATTGTATTTCCAGAATTATTTTTTACCAAATCAATAACTGTTTTTCTAGCTTTAAAATAAACAATTTAGAAAAACTGTATAAACAACAAGAGAAAAGATATGTAGAAAGAATAAAAAGAATGCAAAAATAAACTATAAATGGAAAACATCGGTAAGGCGTCTAGAATGCAGAATGGGACAACTCGCCCTAGCCGACTTGCTGTGAGCAACTCGTCATGGAAAACCCACCATGGGACAACTCGCCATGGGACAATTTAACAATTCAATTTAACTATTTAACTATTTTTGCATCCTTTCTTTAATGATTCTGTTCCACCATTTCTTTCACATTAGTGTAACACTTGTACTACAGTGATTTGTCCTGTGATTGGTTGGCCATGGCGAGTTGCCCCATAGCGAATTGGCCATGATAAGTTGGCCATGATCAGTTGGCCATGATAAGTTAGTCATGGTGAGTTGGCCGTGATGAGTTGGTCATGGTGAGTTGGCCATGATGAGTTGGTCATGATGAGTTGGCCATGATAAGTTGGCCATGATCAGTTGGCCATGATGAGTTGGTCATGATGAGTTGGCCATGATGAGTTGGTCATGGTGAGTTGGCCATGATGAGTTGGTCATGATGAGTTGGCCATGATGAGTTGGTCATGGTGAGTTTCCAAAGTATCATTAGGTATACAGGATTTGTAAATATATTAGGAAAATATTTATAAAGAGCTATGATGGCAGAGTGGTTAAAATACAGTATTGCAGGCCAGCTCTGCTGACTGCCATGAGTTTGATCCTGACTGGCTCAAGGTTGACTCAGCCTTCCATCCATCCACCCGAGATTGGTAAAATGAGGACCCAAATTGTTTAGGGCAATGTGCTGATACTGTAACCATTTAGAGAGTGCTGTAAACACTATAAAGTGGTATATAACTCTATTGCTATTGCTATACCGTACAAAATAATAAACTGATTTAAAGTTCCTATTCTAATCAACTAAATTTCACTTATTCTAAATCATCTAATTTAGTTTTTCTTCCTTTCTGCTTTCACAGTTACAGATTTTCTCTTAGGTTTGTTCTTCTCCAATTACATTTGTACACATCATTGTAAATTGAGGTAGAATTCTTTTTATGTTGTCAGTGGCAAAATTTCCTTGTGGGCTTGTTTTAATTAGTTCACTAATTTGTGAAAGTTCAGTATTCCTTCCCAGTGTCTAAAGAATCAGTAGCCTGTAGTCAGGACAATCAATCTAGGGAGGTATCAAAGATATCAGAGGTACCAAATAATCAAGTCCACAGATTACTATTCCTTTCTTTTCCTTCATACAGGGATGAACGACTGAAAATGATATCAAGATGCTATGAGCCACTCAGCAAGAATGCTAAGGAGTTAGGAGCACAAGTGATGTTTTCATCTGTACTTCCAACAGAAGGTCAATATCCAATGAGGGAAAAAGGATTTTAGAAAGGAACCACTGGTTTAAGGGTTGGTGCTGCCAAGAAAACCTCAGAATTTCTAGGCCACAGTCTGCATTGCCTACATTAAGGCTTCTGGCAAGGGATGGACTGCACCTCACAAGAACTGGGAAAAATGTATTTGGAAAACGACTGGCTCAGCTTATCCGAAGGGCCTTAAATTAAAACTGAGGGGGAAGGGAGACCAATCCTTAGGACCTAATCCCAAGCATAAACCCCGAGTTAGCCAGTCAAAGAAGGAGGTAGGGAGTGGTGGGAAAGAAGAAAAACTCAGATATAAAGCAAGAGATGTAGGAAGCATATCCAGGGTCAGCCATAAAGGACTCAAAGTTTGAGGAACAAACAGGGTGAACAAGTTTGAGGAACAAACAGGGTGAACAAGTTTGAGGAACACCCTGTTTGAGAAACAAACAGGGTGAACAAGAAGTACTAGTACATGATGGCAGATATGATATAGTTCCATTACTGAAACTTGGTGGGATGAAAGTCACGACTGGAATCTACTGATAGAAGGATATAAACTGTTCAAAAGAGGACCTAACAAAAGAGGAGCTGGAGTTGCATTATATGTAGGAGATCACTACATCTCTACAAAAATGCATAAAATCAAGGATGAAGGCCTCCTAGAATGTATATGGCTTAATATAACAAAAAAGAATGACATTGCCATAAGTGTATACTACAGGTAGAAGTAAAGCTACTTTATATTTGTACTAATATATGTAATATGTGCAACAGCTTAGCAAACTTTAACTGGCTGAGATGTTGGTGTAAATGGCTTCCTACCTAGAGGGGAAGAACTCACAAAAATATACAAGTGTGTCTCCAGGTTTCTGTATAAAAACTTGATTACTCATAACATGCCCACATATTATTATTATTATATAATGGTTTTTGACCCTGGTGCCTTCATTAAAGTCAACTTACAAATAAGCAACACTTTTCTTCTATTTTTGGAAAAATAGAATAATACAAATGATTGCAGCTTTCCAAGATGATTATTATAACTGCTGGTGAATCGCTTTTTTTGAAATAGGTTTAAAAAACAAGAATTATTTTACTTTTAATTATACAGCAATACAGAAACACTTAGGAGGTAAAAAAAATATCAGTGCCAAACCATTATAGTTACACAACAGGACATTTTCTGGTCCATAAATAATTGTCCCTGGATAAGTTAAATTAACCTCATGTTAAGGTTTTAGGGGTCTTATGCTACAATCTTATATACTGTACTGTGGATTAAGAAAGCATCCATGATACCTGCATGGCAATTGTAGAACCCTTATCTTATGGCTGAAATAAGATCAGAGTTTATATCCAGGACATTTCCCTTTATTCTTTCAAACATGACAAAGACCAGGTTTATTCCCCACTTTACATTATCTTAGTCAGATCCACAAGAACTGTTCCTGTCCCTAAACAAAACCCTTAACTCCTTTTGACCAGAAAGAAAGAAATATTAATTCCGCAAAAAGCAACAGACCCAGGTCATATTGTCACCTAAGAACAAACGTAATAAAGAAAATGTTATTCTGACTTTCAACAGGGTTGTTGAAAGTATTTGGACAAAACCAAAGACATTCCATATCAAAAGGGAGGGGGGGACACAGCTTTAATGTCAGCAATATTCCACTTAACAAAGAAACAGTGAGGTCTACTTCAAAAGTAAATTTTTCTTAATAATAGCACAGATCCCCGTATCCAATCAAGCTTAACTGAGTTGTGGTCTCAAGATCCTGACAGCAAATCAGACACCTATAGTAGTGGCCAAAATTGTGGAAACCTTTTGGGAAAAGTGTACAGTAGAAATGCCACTTTTGGTTAAGTTTCCACCAATTTTTCTTCTAATTTCTGTGTAACTGTAGCCTTGTTCACTTAATAATACTATTTTACATCGCTTTCTGGGCAACCAGTCAACTCTTTGCACCATTTCTTTAATTTTATTACGTTTTACAAGCTCACTAAATGAAAGAACACAAAAAACCCTCAACCAACTTGATAGCGATCACACAACACACTGACAAATGTCCGATTGGCTCATTGCCAAAACAAGATGACACCTGATTGGCTCTCTAAACACTCATGCTCATTGGCTACAATCAGGTGAAGGAAAGCTACCTGATATCAACCTAAGCAAGTTGTGCTTTATTTTTTTGGTTATTAGGCTATAACGTTTCATAGAATACAGTACAGATAATTGAACAAACTATGTTGCATTACATTCTTGATTAAATTATCTTTCCATTGATATATAGTTTTATGGTACAACTCCAAAAAAAGTGTTGTTATTAGCCATCAAACCTCAAAAATACACTTTTCCCAAAAGGTTTCCACAATTTTGGCCACTACTGTAGAATTTCCTGCCCATAATTCAGAATTGTCATTTTAAAAATGACATTTTTATTGTTGTTTCATTGCCTTGTATAAGTGGGAACCAAACAGTTTATTTATTATTTATTATTTATTTATTAATTTAATTTATATCCCGCCCTTCTCCTTACGGACTCAGGGCGGCTAACAACCAGATAAAACACTAATCCCCAAAAACTACAAATTTAAAACATAAGTAAAAACAAATATTAGTAATTTGGTCAAGTTAATTTAAAAATTGCTTTAAAACCCCATTAAAATTTTCCCCTAGGCCAGTCCTGCAAGTTGGAATAGCCATGTCTTAAGGGCGCGGCGGAAGGAAGGGAGATCAGGGATCACCCTGATCTCTGGGGGCAGCTCATTCCAGAGGGTGGGAGCTCCCACAG
>NW_015387766.1:209963-217988 GCF_001527695.2 Protobothrops mucrosquamatus | reverse complement strand
CGAGCCACCGCCGACGTTTCACCCGCCGATGGCAGGTTGAGATCCCCCATAACTATAAGTCTGGGGGTCCCAACCGCCACCCCGGCTATCACGTCGGCCAGCTCAGGCAGGGCCGTTGACACATAGCAGGGGGCCAGGTATATTATCAACAGGCCCACTTGCACCCCATGTCCCCACTTCACAAGGAGGGACTCCACACTGTCTATCTGAGGCACAGTGGCCTCCCTTGGACATAGGCTCTCCCTTATAATGACCGCCACCCCACCGCCCCTACCCCAGGCTCTCGGCCGATGGAATGCCTGGAAACCTGGTGGGCATAGATCAACAAGGGGAACTCCCCTTGTTGATCATTGTCCTAATAAAGTGTGTAATAATAATAATAATAATAATAACAACAACAACAACAACAACAACAACAGAGTTGGAAGGGACCTTGGAGGCGAACTAGTCCAACCCCCTGCTCAGGCAGGCAACCCTATACCATTTCAGACAAATGGCTGTCCAGTCTCTTCTTAAAAACTTCCAGTGTTGGAGCATTCACGGCTTCTGGAGGCAGGTTGTTCCACTGATTAATTGTTGTAACTGTTAGGAAATTTTCCCTTAGTTCTAGGTTGTGTCTCTCCTTGGTTAGTTTCCATCCATTGCTTCTTGTCCTGGCTTCAGGTGCTTTGAAGAATAGCTCGACTCCCTCTTTTTTGTGGCAACACCTGAGATATTGGAACACTGCTATGTCACCCCTCTCCTCTTCATTAAGCTAGACATACCCAATTCCAGCAGCCGTTCCTTATATGCTTTAGCCTCCAGTTCCCTAATCATCTTTGTTGCTCTTCTCTGTACTCTTTCTAGAGTCTCAACATCATTTTTTATATTGCGGTGACCAAAACTGGATGCAGTATTATCAAGGCATTATAAAGTGGTATTAACACTCCACGTGATCTTGATTCTATCCTTCTGTTAATGCAGCCTAGCACTCTGTTAGCTTTTTTGGCAGCTGCAGCACACTGCTGCCTCATATTTAAGTGATTGTCCACTAGGACTCCGAGATCCCTCTCACAGTTGCTACTATTGAGCAAGATACCACATATACTATATCTGTGCATTTGGTTTTTCTTGCCTAAGTGTAGAACCTTACTTTTTTCACCATTGAATTTCACTTTGTTATATAGTGCTCAATGTTCAAGTCTGTCAAGATCCTTCTGTATCTTAAGCCTATCTTCTGGAGTGTTGGATATTCCTGCCAGCTTGGCGTCCTCTGCAAATTTGATGAGTTCCCCATCTTCCCCCTCAGAATTGTGTTCCATTTTTTTTTGCCTTCCATGATATTCAAAATACAATTAAAAACACAATTAAAAAAGCTGAAATCTTCCAACTTTGACAAATTTGTCAATAATATTTTTTGTTAAAAATGCCTTGAGATTTCAGACATTCAAGGCTCACGAGAATTTAACAATGAAATTGCTGGAATTTTGACTTGAAGTTTCAGGAGACTTCTTTTTAGTTTTATATAAAATTTACATCTTACATTTATTTATTTGTTGGCATTTTATCATAAATAATAAGATGGTAATGCCAAAAGAGATGTTGATTTTTGCTATGTATTGATACATCACAACTTTTCTAATATTGACACAATATTCGAAATTATTTTTATTTGTTTGCTTTGAGTCAGAGTTTTGACTTCTGGGTATTGTCTGGGCAAGTCATTGTAATTTCTTGGCAAAATTATTGGAAGTGGTTTGCCATTGCCCTGTTTCTGGAACTAAAATAGTCTGGCACCTTTAACTACTATTCCGAACTGTGGACGTATTTCGAAATGCAAAAAATAGAAGAATAAGAAGCTAATGGGATAAATTTGAATTGATTTTCTGTTCCAAAATAATATGCATGTGCTTTGAATTAGATTCTGTGCTTGAACTGTTAGAATTCTGAGTTGTTAGAATTCTCCTGTATTTTAAGAACACTGTAGGGTTTATTTTATACTTCAATGATCCAGTTCCTAGTTTTTTTTCCTGTTCTATCACTGGAAAGATAAATTTCATAATAAAAAAGTTTTATTATTTACTAGCTGTACCCGGTCACATGTTGCTGTGGCTCAGTCTGGTTAAATGAAAAACAATGAAAAAATAAAAAATAAACTATACTCACAAAATGAACGCTATGGTAAACGACACAGCTCAATTCCAACGCAATGTCACACAAAATAATTAAATCAAAATGAAAATAAATCGAAATCTATGAAAATTCAATTTAACAATGCAATTGAAATGGAATCGTAAAATTGGAAATTTGGAAATCGTAAATGGATCGTAAATCGGAAACATTGAAATGGAATCGTAAAATCGTAACATGTGTTGCTTTTACGTCCAACAGATGGCGCTGTTTTTCAAAAAAGCATGTTTTTACCTGTCACAGGTATGACATCTATATAATAGTAGGTATACAAAAACACGTGCGTATTCGAATGCAACGTTGTGTCAAAATTTCAAAGCAATCGGTGAAGAACTTTTGGAGATTTAAGATTTTGAACAAACGAACATTTACTTTTTTATTTATATAGATTTATCCCAGTTGTCTGAGAACTGATTGCAAGCTGATAATGAGCAGCAAAAATAAAACTATAAAACTACCCTTACATAAATGTATTCTTGGTGATGAGAATATTAATAAGTACCCCAAGGATGCTTCAAAATGGATTGGTCTCAGTGTCTTACCTAACTATTTTTTTTGTTGAAAGCTACAAGTAGAATTGCAATGATTTCCACATTTTACTATATATCTGCAATTATATTCCACTCATACCATTGATTGCTCCTGTAATTGATACTATTTGAAGCCCAGCACATTCACTGTAAGCCTGTAATGAGTTACATTTTATGAACTGATTCAATTGTTGTTACATCAAACTCTATATTGGGCAATGAAAGCATTATAACATCTATAATATTAATTCTGTTAATGATTTGAAGTTGATTTTATATAAGTTCCATATAAGTTCCCAGACTATATCTTCAGATATATCCAAGACTTCCCAACTTCTATAGGTGCCAAAACTTGTCTTTTGTTATGACATCGTTTAAATATGATGAGATAAACAAATAAATAGTAAAAATTGAATCGTTGTGAAGGTTATTAGATTACTATTTAATACTGATTGATTAACATGCCTGTAATTTTATATTGTTATTCATTTACCCCAACCTGCCAGAATATACTTAAAGACTCACAGAAGCTAATTCTGGAAATTTCTGCATCAGCACCCCTCCCCCCACCACTTCTGAATGTCTTTTTTTTACTCAGTAGAAAAGGCACAACACATATCACTTTATTTTTTAAAAATATTTATTTATGGTTTTATTATAGAGAATAAAATACAAAAAAAAAATAAAACAAGCAAAGTGAAACAAAACAAAAGCATACATTCAACCCTAACAACAACAAAAGAGGAAAAAAATAGTGTACAAAAAAAGAAAAGTGGTTACCGTAATTAAATTTAACATTTAACACGTAGGATCCACACATATCACTTTCTGTAGAAGATAACAGGAACCATCTAGAAGACAGAACAACCTATTTAGTGATCCATTTGATTTCCCACTTTTCCTTGAAGAACTGCACCACTATAAGGATAGAAATAACTATCTTTAAATGTTGCAGAATCCTAAGGCTGCTTTGTACAATTTAAGTGCATAACAAATACATTACTATTTAATTTACTAATTCTAAGTATTCTTTTATTTCAAAATGACCAATTTTGAATTTCTTTCTGAAGGAGCCAGCATTTATACATATACTCAAGGTATACATATATTCAGCTGGAAACTGGAATTGACTATTTTGCCTGCTGTAGAATTGGTTTTACTTTCAAAACCTCAGTTGCTTAGTATGTCCAGAATGAGCAATATATCTAACGAAAGATGGCAACAATATTGGTGAACAGAAGATTCAAATAAAGTTTAAATGCATGTCTTCTATACAGCTTTCCCCTATTTCTTCACCGGATTGAGAAATTAACTCATTGTGATTTTTATTGGAAATGTGTTTTCTTCTGAAAAGAAGTCATGAAGAAAATGGGGGAGAAGGGAATAGAGGGGAAAAGACAGAAACAATGTGCTTTGTAGGTGAGATGGATGGAAAGAGATAGTATTTCAAATAAATAACTGGGGCTAGAAAGGCAGTTGTTTTCAGGCTAATAATTGCTGAGGACTCAGAACGGTTTGACATGGATTAGGTAAAGCATATGATGAAATAAACAAATAAGCAATAAAAATTGAATTATTGTATAGGGTATTAGATTACTATTTAATACTGATTGATTAACATGCCTGTGATTTTATAGTGTTATTCATTTACCCCAACTTGCCAGAATATACTTAAAGACACACAGAAGTTAATTCTGGAAATTTTCAGTCAGGGCTCCAGGGTCTATATTAAGCGAATTTAGAAGATACAGAATGTGCCCACCCATTTAATAGCAAAAAAAAAAAGAAGAAGAAGAAGAAGAAGAAGAAGAAGAAGAAAAGGCAATTCTAAAACCACCCTGCACTATCAAAGGATAAGGACCTTCCTGGACAGATAGAGGCATACAATTGTCAATCACTGAAAAACCTCTGATCTTGAATGTTATCCACGTACCTTAGGAAAGGAAAAAACTGAAACCCAATGGTGCAAGTTCAGAAGGCTGCAATAAGTTGCAGTTTAAAATATTTTTCCAAATTCATTTTGCTGACAACTAATTCATTTAGATCACTGAAGCTGATGACGATATCCTGTTATTAAAAATATAGCATTGCAATCATTTCATTCAAATAACATTGGGAACCTTTGGCTCAAATTAATCCAAATATAGATCTGAAAGTAAGTCCAAGGCTGACAATGAGACTATCACAGTGTCTTTTTCTGAAACCATACCAAAATCCCACTTACTCTTATCTTTGAGTGAACAGAAAGCAATAATAGCATGACATTTGATATTCCCATTGGCAATCTCTATTACCTGCATTTCAATTTACTGCAACCACCTGAATTTTCTTCAAAAGAATGGGTGATAAAGTCTAAGAGATTTTATATATCTTGAGACGGAACCTATGACATTATCAGAATAAAGGACTAAAATACTGCTTTAACCTGATACAGCTAAAGATAATTTAAAGGTATTTCACTTATGGATTGTAGACAACCTGAAAACAATGGCATGGGACCATTACAGAAAAATAATATTACTGCCCCATGTTCGTGCCGTGGCTGGGTTCAAGTGCAAGAATACTCAAAGTGAACTTTGCTAAATGCTTCTGTAAAAATGACATCCCCTGTAACATATCTGAATGCAAAAACAGACATCATAGAAATAATTTATTATGAATTTCAGCATTTTCCACTAGAATGTATTAGGATGAATCATTGCCTCTGATATTTAAAATTTAAGCAAAGCTCCCAAGATTTATTTGGGAGCGTTGCTTCTTAAAACCCTGGATTATCTGAATTGCAAATATGGTGTTACGACAATGGCATGTTTAAACATCTATAGAAAACAAGTCATAGAATGCATGAAGGCTTGGCTGATAAGATATTTAACTCTAAAATTTTTGATTAAGACTCAATCTCAGTCTCATTTGGAACAGATTTTAAATTTCCCAGGAGAGAAGAAAGATAAATCTGCTCTGTTCCAATATTGCTCCTTCATTAAGGTCTTTTCAAATTCTTAAAATTTTGGATGGATATTAGAAGTGGAATGTAACATCTAAGACAACTCTGTATCCAACCATCCATCCATCCATCCATCCATCCATCCATCCATCCATCCATCCATCCATCCATCCATCCATATCATCATCAGCATCATCACAGTCTTTATATAGGCTAGATATACAAAATCAGTGTATATCTGTAATGTTGCCAGTGTATATCTGTAATGAAAATTAGGTCAAAAGCTACTTTTTTAAAATTAAGAACAAGGATGTCATCAGTGCTGATATTTTCAGATTGAAACTTTCATAACGTTTCTTTGAATCCGTAGAAAGATCTTCTTTTGGAAAAAGTGAAATCTGATGGAAACAAGTAGATGTGGTTAGTATTTGGAATGTATAACTGTTTTTTTAAAACTTAACTTGGTGACTTTCCCCCCATGTCATAGCACTTTTATGCAGTGCACAACTTGCATGCCTACTTGTGGGGTGCAGTCAACAATTTAAGTGTTTTCATTCTAGTATGCTGAGACTCTGGAAAGAGTACAGAGAAGAGCAACAAAGATGATTAGGGGACTGGAGGCTAAAACATATAAGGAACGGTTGCTGGAATTGGGTATGACTAGTTTAATGAAGAGAAGGACAAGGGAGGACATGATAGCAGTGTTCCAATATCCCAGGGGCTGCCACAAAGAAGAGGGAGTCAAGCTATTCTCCAAGGCGCCTGAAGGCAGGACGAGAAGCAATGGGTGGAAACTGATCAAGGAGAGAAGCAACTTAGAACTAAGGAGAAACTTCCTGACAGTTAGAACAATTAACCAATGGAACAACCTGCCTCCAGAAGTGGTGNGCTCCAACACTGGAAGTTTTTAAGAAGAGACTGGACAGCCGTTTGTCTGAAATGGTATAGGGTTCCTGCCTGGGCAGGGGGTTGGACTCGATGACCTCCAAGGTCCCTTCCAACTTTATTATTATTATTATTATTATTATTATTATTATTATTATTATTATTATTATTATTATTATTATTATTATTATTATTATTATTACTACTATTATTATTATTACGTTCTGACCTAATTCTACTGGTGTCATCGATGGAAGGGGTCAAAAAAGACAAATGACAGCTACTTATAATGTTGGCATATATAAAAGAAGGTGGGCCTTTGATCATGCTGCTGTGTCCACTGATTTGCCTGTTTTGAACCTATTTATAGCTGTTGGTGAAAGATTCTGTGTCATATAGCTGACAGACTCCATTTGAGGTTCTAAGCCTAGTGAAGTTGTGCTGAGTATTTGGCAACATATTTTGAAGTGACATCCACCTGTTCCTTATCTTCCTCACTTGCTAGTTTAATTGTTGATTGCTATTTTTTAGTCATCTTGCTTGTTTACTGCCATATGTTCTTGGTTGCTCATGTCTTCTACTTTCTTGCTTTTGCAACGAACATCCCCGTTTTCTTGCTAATTTTTTCCATCATTTTTTGTTAGCCATTTCTCTCCTATTCAGCCTATCTTACTGTTTGCCCATTTGTTTTTTTTTAATTATTTACTTATTTATTAAATTTATTGGCTGCCCATAAAACCCCATGGAGTCAAGGACAATTTACTGGAGAACTTATTCATTGGCCCTAAAAGGAGATGCGAAAAGGACTTGCTAAACCTGGTCCCACATTTATACAGGATATGTGATAGGTTGTGTGCAGTGTAATCTCTGCTGATTAAAAAAAGGGGAGTATGAAATTTGGTGATTATGTTTGAAATGAGTACCTTATATTTATTTTAATGAAGTATTGGGTGATGTCTTGCATTTCGGTAGCTGGGAAATGTTCAAGCAAAATTTGTTTTAAAATCATTTGTACTCTCTTCTGCTGGGAGGCAGTCCTAGTCAACCTAAGACTAAGGTTGTAATTTAAAAGAATAGAATAGAATAGAATAGAATAGAATAGAATATTTTTATCTGTATTGCCATTGTGTAACTCACAATGAAATTAAGTGCTGTCCAAAGTGTACATTACACACAGTAAAAACACAAATAAGAACATACATTATATACACACATCCTTCACATTCTATTCACCATTGTGCTGCCCCTAATATTGCACTTCAATGTTGCATTATACAGTGGTATTTAATATGGTTTACAGCAAACCCAAACCCACATAGATGATGAGGCACGACCACAAACTAGAAGCCAGTCCACAGCTGCATCATCAGCCACTTTAAACCCCTCCAATCCATACATGAAGCAAACTGACACCCACCATAAAGATGTGGCACGACCACGAACACGAAGCCAAACAACAGCAATGAAGCTCACCATCTCAAATCCCCCTGCAACTCA
>NW_015387766.1:193908-209815 GCF_001527695.2 Protobothrops mucrosquamatus | reverse complement strand
CCAAGCTCCCACCCAATCAGCTCCAACCCCACTGGCAGTTAAAAGGAAGAAACAGCTGCGATCACACACCACTCTTAGAAGCACGAAGCTGAAGACACCAGCCTGAAGATGACGAATGTGACTTCGTCGAAACGTCGCCAAGGTACTTTTAATTCTACGCGGGAGAAAACCCGAATAACTAAAGACCTACATACATATACCCGCGAAAACCTCAGAAACAAATATATATATATATATATATATATATATATATATATATATATATATATATATATATATATATATATATATATATATATATATATATATATATATATATATATATATTCTTTTCTTCTCATACTTTGTGTCCAAAGGTTAGTCTTTAAAATCTGGATTTTTTTCCTGATATCCCAAAATTCTTGTTTTCTGTTTCTAGGATTATTCAGCTTCTATTTATAGTAAAATATATGAAAACAACAACAATATTTTTACCACTTGATACGTTAAGCAGATCAATGATTCTGCTGTGATTTGTGTTATTAAGGGAAGATGCCCAGATGAGTTATCTCTCTAATATGGAAGCCTTTACTGATTCTTAGCTTAGGGTTCTTAGCTTAGTGTTCCATTCAATTCTGGTCATATCTAAAGTGAAGCTGGAATAAGAATTTTGAGGTGGGATAATAAGATCACAAAATGAGAAAGAATATACCATGATAATAAAGAAACCATAATTATTGAACTTAGATTCATTGACAAAAAGCCTATGTATTAATATTCATAAGACAAGAATTATATCTGGCATACGTTTCCCCATGAAAACAAAACAAAATTTTTGCCTAATGAAGAACCATGACTTAAGTATCCAGCAGTTTAAAATTTCTTTTAGACTTCAGAGACTGAAAGAAAGAAGTGAGCAATATTTCATTGTATAACATGAAAAGCCAAGACAGCGCTGTCAGCCATTTCAGCTCAGCTAATTTGATACAAGAACATGCAGTTACCTGACTTCTGCGGTTCCCAGAAGCGTATTGATTAGATGTGTAGTAGACAAACAAGTCACATCACCACTGCAAGATTGTTGATTGCAATACATAATCAATGTTCATGGCACCCAGCTAAAATACTAATACTCCTAATATATTTTTATTCATATAATAGGAAGACTCAGAATGAAGCTGAACATGTTTGCCTGAAGAAATGCATAAATACATACATACATACAGAGACAGTGAGCAAGAGTCTAGTGTTTGAAAAATATATTTTACCCCATCCCCCAAAAAGGACTAATTAGAGCAGGGGTGTCAAACTTGCAACATCACCTGACGTGTCGCGACGTATCTGGACTTTTTTTCCATTGCTGGCAATGGGTTGAGCGCGGTTTTGCACCCCTGAATTAGAGCATCATCAAGATAAGTCTCCCATTGATGAAGATGCCTTTTTTGTTCAGAGTGCTTCTGCCAACTCCTACTTAATTGTACAGAATTAATATGATATGATATGTCTGAAGTTCAGGAGCATATAACTGGTCTTGAATATTTAAATGGATTATGTCAGGGCACAAGGAAATACTGCATTATATTAGCATGATTAATGCTATTTATTATTTTCAGCTACAAGAGTGTGCAGAGAAAGGAACATTTTGGTTGCACAGGATGCTTTTCACTTTTTATTATTATAACCTTATTTAGCATCCCTTGTCAGCTGTTACCCAGTCAAATGATGCTAATTTGTCAAAGAAATCTCTGTGCAATCTTCATACTGAATAAGAGGCTTGTAAAAGTCAGTGTCATACATCATGCAACTTTTTAGTAGTGTGTTTAATTGCCTTATTCTTCATCCCTTCTAATGGATTGTATCTATTTATTTCATAGCAAAGGCATCTGCACAACTAAGTTATGCAACCCTGTTAAAGATATAGCGGTGGGAATTAAATAGAACAAGAATGGACAGATCAGTAAATAATAGCAAATTATATGTTTTGTAAATGTGGACCTCTAGATTAATCTGAATGGACCAGGCTTTCGGTAGTACTAATAGATGACTTAGAAAGCCACCAAAATTACATGAAGATTTGTGATTACCTGTGCTTGATAATCTTATTACAACACTTAAATGCTTGTGCCATGATATCTGACATAAATATATAAGGCCTGGCATTTCTGTGATGATGTGTCAGGGAAGAAGAATGGAGCTCAACAATGGGAAAGAGACAAAATATTTATTGAACAAATGATTGTCAGGTTCTAAATTATAGCGACAGTGAAACATTATTTCCTATGATTTGAACAAGGATGAAAAGTGATACAGGTGAAAAATTTTGCCTAGATCTGGTCAGGGAAAAATCCTTATCTCCATTGTAACTTTGCCTCTTTATAGCTATTAGTAAATTAATGGACAACTGGAAGGGGATTATTTATATTTGTGCAACTTTTGATTAGGCATAGAGATTTTGTTTATTGTTCTTTACATTAAGCCATCATGTACATGTCATCATTTTGGCACTACTATACTGTGTTACTGATGCTGCTGTTAATTAAGCGTGTTTCCTGGGAACTTGTCTTTAGAAGGTGATAATTACAACTAGTAGTTTGAGTTCCTAAGAGGTTTATTGAAAAATTATAGAGCCATGAAGAATGTGAGATGACTGTAAATTTCTTTATGTGCCAATGATTTGAAGAATCTGACAGTGGATAGCAATGATATTGATTAGTGGTGCTTTGTTTGCTTTCCTATATCACTTTATTCAGAAAACAGAGAAAAAGAAAGAGAAATAAAAAAATGCAGAAACATAATATAAAATACATTTCTTGCAGTGCAACAAACTGCAATGGTCCTTTCCATTGGATTTTTCTCTGCTTTAATTTGGTTGGAACCTACAGACATAAAAACACAGTAGACAGGATAGAGCAAAATCCATTATCATATAGTTTAAAAAGTTTTGAAATTAAAATGTGTACATTATGTGCCCTTTAAACATAATCCTTAAAAGCTCTAACCTTCAAGAAACTTCCTTGTAAAGGAAATATTTCTCAGTTTGTAGTGGCAAAGTGTTTTAGAAAGGTTTTATTTGAAATCTTTTTCCTAACCCTGATGCATGGGAGAAGTAGGACAATCTGTGTTATCTTAGGTGTAATTGAAAGTAAAAATGGAAATAATTTCAATAATTCTACCTCATAGCATGAGACATTAAAAGTCTTAGCACTTGTTTTGTTGTCTTGGGAGATAACTCAATCTCAACAGAAATTTTAAAAATATCCTTAAGATGAAAGATGAAATGTAATAACTCTTGTTCATTTTCATATATTAAAATGCAAATTCTCCTTTCTGAACAGAAGAAGTAAAGTTTTGTCTTATAAATAACTATTTCCAAATAAGACTCTTTTTTTTAAAAAAAAAACAAATTTAAAATAAGATGATGCTGTGTTCCAGTCACAACTATAAAGTCTTCAAAAGAATTTGGAAGAGGAGGATAGATGATTAAAATATTTCATAAATGAAAGCAAGTAAATATTAAAGATACAAATGCCTATCTTGTCCAGAGAAATAAAGGCAATTAAGCAATAATGTTTGACTGAATACTACCTAGAAGAATCAATAATTCTTAATTTTTGATTTAATTTTTTTATGTTTTTCAAAGACAGTGCTTTACAATCGATATAAATGAATAAACCTTATTACAGTTATTGATCAATTCATAATAGATAAAACATATTCTGGGACAACAAATCAAACTAAATAATTATAAAACTGTTGTAGTAAAAGTACTATGTAGTTTACAAACTGTAAAGCAAAGTGTAGCCACATTTAGAGAAGTGAAATCACATTGGTCAATTTTATTACATCATAGTAGAGTAAACCCAAGTAGACTGGGAAACCAAGTAGACTAGATGGTGAGTTATTGGTGTAACAGGGAGGATAATATTGATCAAAAATTGAACAAAAACAACGTTTCAACAATTCATGTTTCAACCACTCCTTCACCCTTATGTACAACAGATATTCCATCTGAGTCAATTATTCCTGGGCTATCTGCTTCTTGGGATTTCAGTAAGTTTGTCTTCTAAGCAGACAAACTAAACTCAGTCCTTTTCCTGGCTTTTGTTCCCAGCCTCTATCTTGGTTTAAAAGAAATAAAATCCTTTTCAATATCAGAAAAAGCAGGGGCTGGGAGAATTTTCCTCTGTCTACATGACAAAAACATGTCTCTTTCATGAATATCTGTGGGGAATGTCTGATTGCCTATAAATGTTTGTGCCTGTCATCTGGTAAGCTGGGGGCATTAACAAGAAAAGGGATAGTTCTTAAGTTTATCATTATGGTGGGATTCAGCCAGTTCGCACTTGTTCGGCAGAACCGGTAGCTAAATTTTGCTGAGTTCGGAGAACTGGCTAAATGTACACTGCTTCCAGAAGTCTAGTCTAGGTCTTGGAGACCTGGAGGAGCCCTCCCAAGCCTAGAATGGCCCGCCAGAAGTACATGGATGCCACTTCCGGAAGTCCGTTCTAGGCCTCGGAGGCCCAGAACCAGTTGTTCAGGTATTTGAATCCCACCACTGATTATGAAGCTATCAGAAATATTGAAGCTATCACTGTACTTTTGCTATGATTCTAAACAACCCGTTAAAACAATACATTTTATAAGAAAAATATTGCAAAGTCTCAAAGGACGAGAGAGACCAACTCATTTAAGCAATTATTTTTAACAGTTGCTAAGTAACATTCCCTCCTTTCCTGAAGAACACAGATCTAATGCTGTGATTTAACTCTTCTAATGCAGAATGTAACCCCACAATTAGTAATTACCTACTTTATAGTATGAGTATTCCTTCAAGAGCCTGCTGCTCCTATATGATAATTTGAATGGAAATGGAAAGCTAAACCCTCTTTTCAAAAGTCTTCAATCCCTGACATTATCTTTAGGAGAAAATGGATCAAGAAAATATTGTAATTCATACTATGTCCTCTACAACTGGAATGTAGCATCTGATAATATTGATAATACCAGAGGATATTATGGATATGCTAATAAATTAGCTATAGCACTACAAGAAAAACACATGGATGTGGCTGATAGCTTCCTATCCAAAGATCTTAAAATCTTGGAGAAATTCTTCACTGACTGGAGGCTCGCTCCTAGCACCAGTAAAACAGCTGTTATGCCCCCTGTGATAGAAGTAAGTGAAAATTTAATATTGAAAGAAAAATTTAAAATTAAATCTGCTGCATAATGGACACTGAGTAGACAACAAAGCTTTCCAAAGAAACTACAATGGGGAACCAGGAAATGGTAGCACAAAGGGAGGATATAAGATGGATACATAGGCAAAAATTAGCTGAGTCTTCAGAATGAGAAAAAGAGAATACAAGCTGTAAAAACAGCTGCAAGAGGAAATGGCTAGCCAGAGAAAACTAGCTGAGTGGGATAACAGGAAAGTCAAAGCTAAAACTGAAAAACAGGGGGGAAAAACTATTGTTCTAAGGAGTCATAAAAAGGGGCCCAGAACTCAAAACAAGCAATTGAATATGTCTAATATCTTATTAATGTACATGTGAAGTATGATTTAGTATGTTTAAAGAAGATAGCAAGAAATATGTAGGAAGCAGTCAGAAGCAGTGTAACCTCGTAGTACCTCAGCCAATGGGGAACAAAGAGGGATGTGGTGGCCTGGACAATGTTGTATAAAGAAGGGAATATTCTGGGTTGGAACTTTGGAAAAGACCAGGCTTTGATAGCTTCTCTTCCTGCTTATTGCAATAAATGAAACAAAAGGCCTTCACTGTGTCTTGGCTGGTTATTGGTCAGGTGAGCTTGCCTCTGGTCATGAAGTAAAGTAGCCAGAAGCACATAACATCCTTTATGGCTTAACAACTGCCATACTAGTAAGTTAGATGCCAGCCTCAATGACACCATGAGGATTATTATGTATTAAAACCACTCCAAATTGCACCACCAGCTTTACGAAAGCAAGATGCACTAATGAGAGAATATAGAAAAATTATGAACAACTCATTCCTACCAGTGCATGCTGACTTTCTCATTTATTAGCAAGAAGACTCAAATCCAGGAAGCCCCCACTGGCACTCGCACAACAACTGCCTAACAACTTTAACATCAACCCCCAATGGATCAATCAATGCCCAGACAAAGGCATTTGGGAGTCTCTTTATGAATGGGGCATAGTATCCTCCTCTCTGTGTGACTCTGGGGTCCCACATCAAACTGTACAGCTGCCTGCAACTGGCTGTAAGCTGAGGGCATATACCTGTCCAGTATCTGATTTTTAAATATAAACAACGGTGTGCTTCAATGGTTAGATGGCCTAGACATTGGTAATTGAACATAGATCTTTTTAACATCTATATTTTACTGTGTTTTACTAATCTAGGTGACATGATAATATTTATTGCTAGTTCATGCATGATATGCCATATGATAAATAAATAAATAATAGCTATAGGATGACCTTACTACATTACTTTCAACTTACAGGACTCTATATCTGCTCTAATAAAGGGCTAACCCAGCCCACCCTAATCATAGATATTAACATTATGGACCATTATTTCTCTGTGCATAAATGATTCACCTGTGGAGACGGTTACCAGCATCAAATTCCTGGGTGTGCAGCTAACGAGTAGGCTGACATGGTCGCTCAACAGTGAGAAACTGGTGAAGCGGGCACAGCAGCGCCTGCATTTTCTGCATCGCATGAGAAAAGCACATCTTCCTTCCCCTGTCCTGACCACTTTCTACATGGGGACAATCGAGAGCATCCTGTCATACAGCATCATAGTCTGGTTTGGAGGCATCACTGCTTCAGACACAAAGGCGGTGCAGAGAGTGGTGAGGATGGCCGAAAAGATCATTGGCAGTTCCCTCCCTCCCATCCAGGACATAGCACAGAAGCGCTGCTTGAGCAGGGTCCGTAAGATTATTTGGGACACTACACATCCTCTTCACGACCTGTTTTCCTTGTTACCTTCTGGGAGGAGGCTTCGTGGTATCCGAAGCAGAACATCCAGATTCAGCCAGAGTTTCATTCCATACAGCATTAACCTTGCGAACTCTCAAGCTTCCTCCTTCCATTATATATTCAAGATGGACAATATTTAATATTTATTTGCTACGTATATGTAGAGATNATATGTTGTTCATAGTATGTTTAGGTGTGTGTCATGTATGTGTTTTACTTTGAAAGCGGGCAACTAAATTTCATTTTTGATGTGTGCCATTGTGCCCACAGTATAAAAATGACAATAAAGGTTATCTTATCTTATCTTATGCCATTTATTGTGCTCCTATACCACTTTTCTTCATAGGAAAGGAAAACCAACAATCTGGCTTGTATTATCTGCTGCATTTCTCTCCAGGGTAATAATGCAGTTTCAGTTCACCTAAAATTGTATTCCCATGCTTGTATACACAAATAATCCTCCATGTTGTTAACCTTCAGAACTATTATGACTTTCACATCTTTTAGCCTAATTAGGGATTTCTAACATTTTTAGGTTCCACTGTTTTGTGACTTGTGTATCTGAATGTCCGCAAACCACTGCAGTTCTTTTATTCTTCCGGAGATCACTAAACAGTATTTTCTAAAAATGAAGAAAAATGTAATTTGCTATTAAATTTTCGAAGGATTCTTTTCTTTTTCTTTTACCTCAGATGATGTTTTTGGCAAAAGAAAACTCATTTAAATTGACGTGTCCTTTTTTGCTTTCAGTTCTGCAGGAATGATTCACACTTCATCTAATTTACACTTATTATTGTTCCCCTATTTTTTATTCATCTAGAGATATTCAGGATTTTATGCTGAATCTTAAGAAAGCTGTATTTTTTTCTTTTAGTGCCGATCAGGGATATATATGAGTTGCCATTGTAGGAAGAGAGAGGATAACCAGAAATAACTCAGTATTAGTATTCACAACCATCCTCTTTTTCCCCCCCTCAGTTTATCTCTTTGTGGGCAATCAACTAATTAAATTAAAGCTCACCTTCATGTCTGAGACATGGAAAATGACCAATCAGTTAGGGGAAAAAGGCTGCAAAGTGGGGCAAGAAGCAGGCAATGGAGCCAGTGATCAAAAGCTATTGAACCAGGCAACAAGGGAAATTATAGTTTTTAATGAAATGTCTAGAGTAGGTATTCCTATTCGTGGATCAGAGGTTTCTGTTTGAAGACTTTTTAATTAAAATATGGCCTACTAGAAGTATAAAACTTATTTGAAGTGCAATATAGCAAGTTCGTCTGCCCACTTTATAATGGTTTCTGACAATTTATTTTCTTTGCTTCAGTCTGGAAATTTTTGCTTTGATTGTTTCTAAATTGCATGATGAAATTCAGTAATTTTTTGAAACAGTGTTTACGGCTGAACACATTTATTTTTCTTGAGTTTTACTGACAAATCTCTAAGATCTATACTTGACAAATCTTTTCTGCTGAAATCTTAACGATGAATGAAAGTAGACAGAACACATTTCCACTATATAACCCACTCATTTTTTTCAGTAACAATAGTTTCCATAAGTTAGAGGAGAGTTATTCTGTTTTTTAGATCTTTAAAGCAAAAATGTCTTAGTGTCTGTAATACACATAGCATCTTAAGTCTTGATGGTTTAAGTAAGTGCTAAACTCAAATACTTATCCTGAGCTCATTTATATTTAAATTAGGAAATAAATCTAATTTAAGACTTCAACTTCTAGATTACTATATAGGGAAATCTAATTTATTGCCCTAGAATGATTGGTCATTGGGATCAGATAAAGACCCTAAATTAAACTTTAAATTGTGGCCAATTCTTAATATTCCTAATAATTGTTGAATATGTGCCATCAAATTGATGTTAACTTTTAGTAACCACATA
Organism: Protobothrops mucrosquamatus; assembly: GCF_001527695.2. Classification (NCBI taxonomy): domain Eukaryota; kingdom Metazoa; phylum Chordata; class Lepidosauria; order Squamata; family Viperidae; genus Protobothrops; species Protobothrops mucrosquamatus. Next base: position 200,968 of record NW_015387766.1, on the reverse strand, counting down.
CATAGATCTTCTGTAGGGTGGTCTGTTCCTTTACATGCTACAGACATGTCTCACTGATGGAATATCTTTTCTAAAGTGTTTATTGCTATCCATCTCTTCAATATCTTTATTGTCAATTCTAATGCTAGTTGGTGTCACTAGTTTAACTAATTAGTTAATAATGAATAAATATTATTGAATTATTGACTTCATTTTATGCAAGCTTTTTTTTAATTATATCCTTCCTGATACGAAAGCCATACAATTTCTTCTTTGTTTTTTATTTCATTCCTGACCAGTAAACAGTATAGTCTTCTGACTGGAGGTATTCAATTCTAGTCTATTTTAATAAACATTGAAATAATAATAATAATAATAATAATAATAATAATAATAATAATAATAATAATAATAATAATAGTAGTAGTAGTAGTAGTAGTAGTAGTAGTAATAATAATAATAATAATAATAATAATAATAATAATAATAATAATACATCAGTGGCATTGACAAATTTGCCATTAGTCAATTGCAAAAGGCGACCTTACTAGGAACTGCTTCCATCCTGTGATGATATCTGTAATACTGTTCTGTCCCCGTCTCACACACGCACCCAAACAGCCAGCCGAGGGTTAAATAAACTTCTCAAACCCTCCACGCCACTGATAAGGAACTTGGCAGCAACTCCATAGCTGCCTGCCAAGAACTTTTTACTCCGATAACACAGACAAAAATACACACAGTTTGAATAGTCCAGTTTGTAATTAAATCCACAGCCAATAGGCGTTGTGTCCAAAGGTGCAAAGTGATTCGCCAGAGATTTAGCTTTGTCCGTCACAGAGTCTGAATGGCCACCACACTGTCTTTTATAGCCTGTGGGGTGGGGTCCAGTGACTCAGCTTAATCTCTGGCACGCCTCCTTTTCTGCGGTGCACGCTTGTCTCGCCTACGCTGGTGTGGGTCCAGCCACAACGTATCTTCGTCACTATCCAACAGCTCGGAAACATCTGGCTCCTGGCCAATCTCTTCTCCGTCGGGAGACACCTGAGGCATTGCCAGAGAGGAGGGTCCTGGAGAGAGAGGCCTGGTCATCTCCTCTCCTTCATGTTCGGAGCCTTCTTCCTCCGATAAGATGGGCTCACAGGACGGAACCACAACAAATACCATCAAACATCCACATCTGTCTATCCCTGGTCCTTGGGAAGGACTCGATAGGTAGACAAAAATGCCAAATCCAGTCTGAACATCTGGCTGACTGTGCAATGATCAATAATAATGATGATGATGATGTTGGATGGGACCTTGGAGGTCATCTAGTCTAACCCCCCTGCTCAGTCAGGAAACCCTGTACCATTTCAGACAAATGGCTGTCCAGTCTCTTAAAAACTTCCAGTGTTGGAGCATTCACAACTTCTGGAAGCAGGTTGTTCTGTCAAGAAATTTCTCCTTAGTTCTAGGTTGCCTCTCTCCTTAATTAGTTTCTTGTCCTGCCTTCAGGCACCTTGGAGAATAGCTTGGCTCCCTCCCTCTTCTATGTGGCAGCCTCTGAGATATTGTTAGATATCAATCTGTAGTCAATTAATTAATCTTTCTCTAGTGAGTTTCCTCATGATTATATTCATGTTTCTATTGAATTCTATCTTTGTAGCTTCAGATTTTCCTTTCCTACTTGTCAAAATCAGCAATAGATGTCCCAAAGGTTTTAATCTAAAGTGTGCCATTAACACAATTAGTTCTCCAAAAGATATTTAGCTCTTTTGCAACTTTTGTGTCTCATCTGACCTGAGAGACACATCATCCAGTACTATATCATCAATTGCTTTATATTGCCCATCATGTAATTTTCCTGGTAAAATACAGGAGTGGCTTACCGTTGCTTTCCCTTATCCAGTATGAAATGATACCTTAGTGGTTGTCACTAAAATGACCATCCACTTCCAGTATCTTCATATATGGCTGCTATGATGTGAGATTCATTTGGAACTAAACTTTGGAAAGAAGTATATTTAACTCAATAAATGTAAATATAGATTTTATGAGCCTTAAATTAAATTTACAAGACTTATACCATTATTGGACTGTCAATACTTTAATGGAATATTGCTATGATTCTGTTACCAACTAAGTCCAGTATAAATATGGAAGCCAAATATTAAACATAACATAATTTGAGTCTCAATCAAAAATATAAAATATGGTCATCAATATTAAAATTCAAGCAATAGTCAGTTACAAATATTATGTTATATTTAGCACAGAGGATCATTGGATGTTACTAAGATACAGTATTTCCTCATGAAACATTACTAAAGCTGAGACAAACACCACACATACATACATACACACATGACACACATGCATGCACAAAGCAAAAGGGACAACACAGAATTTGTTGCATTTGTCTTACAGTTCTTTACTTCAGGGTAAAATCACATGTCTGCAATAGCAAAAACGTTGAATTAAGCACCAATGATATGGAAGAAGGTTAAAATGTAAATAGTCAAAAGATCTAAATTATGGTTTTCCATGTGGGTTTTACTATCTGTACAGGTGTTTCATGACAATGCTTTAGTAATTTTTTAAAACAGTTCTGCAAAGTAGAGTAATATTATTCCTGTGAATACAAAGATGTGGCTAAGTCCTGCCAAGTCTGTGCTCTAATAACAAGTGCCAGAATTTTTTCCCCCGCTGAACATTAAGTGAAATTTGCATATATACTATTGATCACACTGTACGGGTAGACATTTGTATATATATATTGGAACAATTCAATACTTATTTCTGACTAAATCTTGTTAGAAATTCTCAAAGAGCTAGTAAAAAAAATGAAATTCTCTACTCTGCTCTTCTTTTGTGACAAAAATTAAAGAGAGGGAGGATATTTTTTCCAGGGTAGCAAAAATGATTAAATAATTCTTTTTCATCAAATGAAAAGAGAACTGATTAAATAATAACAATATAAAAGAAATTATTTCTTCTAACTGGAGATAAACATTCTTTTATAACGGGAACAAATACATATGTTCTTCTTAGCTTGCTTTGCAATCTTTATTTTTCTATACCCTTTTTCTCTCCCCAATTTTTATATTCTTTTTATAAACATTTCTTGCCACAATTAAAAAAGACATTTGAGCAATAATGAACAATACAGTTCTGTTTCTAATATAATTTTCTGGAGTCTTTCCCCCTTTTTTTCTTATTGTTAGGATGATGATCATTAATTCTGAAGATAATTTTTTTGTTCATAAGACAATTATTTGGTGCATGAATTCCTTTTAAAAAATTGTTTATCTTAACTAATTTTAAAAGGATAGTTCCTATTAGGTTGTAATATACTTCCAATACATTCATATAATTAGGGAAGGAATCAAGTTGCCCAAAATCCCAGATCTTAATTTCACTTCTAGCAACAAAGGGATTTTTTGCAGTGTTGCAAAAACTTGCAGTACGATAGTGTTCAATTTAGAGTATGTAAGGTCTGCTTTAAAAAGGCTTGTTTTTAATATCTTCCCATGGAATACTTCAATGCTTCCCCATCACTCTGGGCAGTCACTGCTGACAAATGACTTTATATGTACTGACACCAGGCATATCCAGCTATCTGAAAGAAAATTAAATGTCTCATGGAGAATGGAGGCACTATCGGTTTAGTTTGCAATCAGCTGTAACAATGCCAGGCATTGCAATTAGGAAACATTTTTCTTTTTTTAGCATTGTTTAGTATCCATTTTTAAGATTCTTCTCAGGAGACACAAAAATCTCCATGCATAAGAATTGTGCATGGCAGCTGCTGATGCATGTTTCCTTGTCTTCTTTCTTGACTTAAAAGTAACACATTTGCAGAAGAGCAAACTGATACCCACAAATTGTTAGGACCAGGTAAAAGTAACAATGGTGAAATTCATCCAAAGCTAACAGCGTTCAGATTTATTTAAATGATACTGTACATGTTTGCTTACGGCCAACTTTATCACTAAATTGATACCTACAGTCATGCACAACTTACAACATTATAGCTAAGCCCATGGAGTAAGACAGAGGACCTTAACCCTTCTCCACCAGAACTCTTGGTAGTTTGAGAGCTACTCCCAAAGGTGCTTTTCCAAAGGCAATTGGACTTTCTTCGTTTTTGCCTTGAAGACATTTTGCTTCTCATCCAAGTTCTGAAGAAGCTTCTTGGATGAGAAGCGAAATGTCTTCAAGAAAAAAACAAACAAAGAAAGTCCAGTTGCCTTTTGAAAAGCACCTTTGGGACAACCATCACCTGGATGACTGAAAATCTCTATAGACATTTGATAGCCACTGGTCTTCCATTTTTAAAATAGATTTACAGACATTTCTAAAATTCTGTTTTCACTTTGTCATTATAGGGTACTGCGTGTAGATTAAGGATAAAATGATTTTCAACAACTGTAGAATCAGGCTGCAGCATAACAAAATTGACCAAAGTGAAGGGGGGGGCTGAATACTTTCTGAATGCATTGTATATAGCAGAAAGAGGGGTGGGTGGGGTGATTGGTGGAGATGAGAGAGTGTACAGGGGGGAGGTACAAAAACTTCCCTCATGGTGCCTAGAGAACAACCTGCACCTGAACATCGGCAAGACAAAGGTGATGGTGCTAGACTTCCGGAGGAAAAGAGAGGAACCTGTCCCACTTTATATCGGAGGGGACTGTGTGGAGAGAGTTTCCTCCTTCAAATTCCTGGGAGTCTATCTCTGTGAAGATCTTACCTGGAAAATTAATACAGCCCAGGTGGCCAGAAAGGCTCAACAGAGACTCAATTTCCTCAGGGTCTTGCGGAAGAACAGGGTAGAACAGGGGTGTCAAACTCAATTTCACTGAGGGCTGCATCAGCATTGCAGTTGCCCTGGGGGGGTGGGGGTGTGTGGCCAGAGTGGGTGTGGCCTACTGGGTGGGCATGGCCAGTTCTACATCATTCGCGTCAAGGGTGCCTATGGAGTCCTGGGCAGGAGTGGGACAGATCTGAGGGTCTCTGGCAGAAGGGGGTGGGACTGGGGCAAGTACCAAGGCATGGTCCACCGGGGCAAGTGCCAAGATGGCCACCACAAAATTGTACATTGGCTCCCGGCTGGCCAGGGCCAAGGCAGCGAGGGCCGTTCCCTCACTGTTTCCAGGATGGCTTCACGGGCCACATGAAACCACTTTGTGGGCCTTGTGTTTGACATGTCTGGGGTAGAATGACGATTCATGACCTTCTTTTACCGGTCTAGTATTGAAAGCATTCTCACATACTGTATTATGGTTTGGTATGCTGGCTTGACATCCGCGGACAGGAAGGTATTACAGAGGGTAGTGAGCATGGCACAAAACATTGTGGGCTGTTCTCTGACACCACTGGATGACATTGCCAGGGCCTGTTGCCTTGGTAGAGTGAGGAAAATTCTCAGGGATGACTCACACCCTGATTGGTACATCTTTACTCTTCTACCATCGGGTAGGAGATACAGAAACATAGCCAGCCGTACCAACAGGCTAAAGAACAGCTTTTATCCATGGGCTGTCAGGCTCTTGAATGGGACATAATAATTTCATGCATGACAAACTCGTGAGGCTGGCGTGCTGTGCAATTAGCTCACAGGGTGTAATAAATTGGGGGTTTGTAGTCACTGTGAGTTGTGGTGGGTGGGGGCACAGAGGAAGGCTCAGCCAATCTCACCGTATACATGTTATACTTTGATAATAAAGGTTCATTCAAATCTCCTTGCTGGATGATTCCAAGCCATTCCATAGCTTGCTTTATTAAACCTCAAACTATCGGATAGTGAATGTTCATGTGTTATTCACTACAAAATATCTGAGAACGATCAATCTGGCAAGAGAAAATAAAAATAAAAAGATGCCAACCAGTATTTATCACCTGACAGAGCCACTGATCATGTACTAAAATTGACATCCTACCCACAAAGATGGTTGAAAAAAATCATTTGGTCCAAACACAGTATTTACACAAACACATATATATATATTCCACACTTTCCCAAAATGTATTCATACAAAAAAGAACTTGTATGCATACAATTGTACTTTCACCTCTACCAAAGAAAAACAACACAAAAATCTTTCAGTGAAATGGCAGTATATATAAATATTCATCAGGAAGACAAATTCAGCCAAAATAGGTTAGGTTAGGGCAGTGGTGGTGAACCTATGGCACGGGTGCCAGAGGCGGGACTCAGAGCCCTCTCTGTGGGCACGTACGCCGTTGCCCCAGTCCTAGGCTTTAGCTGGGTTTTATAAAACCGTTTTTGCTTTAGGCCTCCGCCGCCGTCTGTAAAAAAAAAAAAGGTCCAATCAATCAGTCAATTTCAACTTCTCGCGGGAAAAAAAAAGATCTTGCAAAGTTGGAATTGATTGATTGAACTTTTTAGTCCCACCCAGTCTGCCGTTACCACCGCAGCCACGCCCAGCCAATGGGCCACACCCAGCCAATGGGTCACACCCACCCAATTGGCCACACCCAACCAATGGGCTACACCCAGCCAATGGGCCATACCCACCCGGCACGTGGCGATGCATAAGTGGGTTTTGGATTGCAGTTTGGGCACTCGATCTAATAATAATAATAATAATAATAATAATAATAATAATAATAATAATAATAATAATAATAATAATAATAATAATAATAATAATAATAATAAAGTTGGAAGGGACCTTGGAGGTCATCGAGTCCAACCCCCTGCCCAGGCAGGAACCCTACACCATTTCAGAGAAACGTCTGTCCAGTCTCTTCTTAAAAACTTCCAGTGTTGGAGCATTCACCACTTCTGGAGGCAGGTTGTTCTATTGGTTAATTGTTCTAACTGTCAGGAAGTTTCTCCTTAGTTCTAAGTTGCTTCTCTCCTTGATCAGTTTCCATCCGTTGCTTCTCGTCCTGCCTTCAGGCACTTTGGAGAATAGCTTGACTCCCTCTTCTTTGTGGCAGCCCCTGAGATATTGGAACACTGCTATCATGTCCCCCCTCGTCCTTCTCTTCATTAAACTAGACATACCCAATTCCAGCAACCGTTCCTTATATGTTTTAGCCTCCAGTCCCCTAATCATCTTTGTTGCTCTTC